>NC_056731.1:618683391-618701669 GCF_019279795.1 Protopterus annectens | reverse complement strand
GTAATTGTACCTGCATAGTCATTAGTACAGGGCCCTGTAGTGTAAATATATATCAAATATATTTGATATATTACTAACTGTACCTGTTGGTGGGGGGGGGGGGTTAGGTTCTCCAAGACCCTATCTGGATGAACGGGTGCTATTTCTGTAGGTGCAGTACTTCCCATGCCATAGTGCTGTGCAGCACGGCAGGTCTTGTCATTGCCATTATGATTAATGACACAGCTATAGAATGCTCTGTGCTTGGCCTCATAATATGTGTCTGATTAGTTTTACAGTAGCTTTGCATGATTTTCAGTAGCTTTGCATGGTTTTATAGGGTGTATCTGCATCTTACTGAGGCTGACCAGGGATCACCTACATTCATGTGTGTTCACTCTTGCAACAGTTACTACCTTCTGTGGTACAGTTTAAAGCATGGTACCACCAGTTTGCGTACCTGTTTGTGTTGGGTTGAAGTGTGGTTCTGTTTCAATGGCACAATCACTGCACATATGTGACTGCTTAAGGTTCATTTGTGTAGGATTCAGCATTTGCACATGCATTGCCCATCTGCATGGGTGCCATGACACTCACCACTCTGCTCTTAGGAAACATAACATTGGCATTGGAGACTAACTGTGTAGCATACTGTTAGCCCTGTTTGTGTGACTACTGTGATCCAGGTCAGTGGGGTCGATGGAATCCAACATGCATTGAGCGCAGGTGTTGGTACATGAGGAGTCTTCCCAGTTCATAATGGAATAGTTGAGAGTAGCCATTATTATGGTTCTGTCTCAGACCTAATCTTCCCCATTACAGCACATTATGACAGTTGGGAAGTCCATGGCCTGGTGGGGAATCTGTTTCAAAGTGCATTTTGAATTCCACTTTGGCACAAAGGTAGTTGCTCAGCATAATGCATCTGATGTTATGCAAGTGCAATTAGAGTGGGGGTGTACATATTCTTCAGGAATATGGACACACCTGCAGCCCATGTGTTCCAATAAAGGATAATGGGCAAGAGGTGAGGTATGTATTACAACATGGTCATGCAGGTGTGCTCCCCTGAGCATTGAAACATGTCTCGGCCACTGCACAGATATGTTCTCCATATTAGGGATTGACATATGTGTGTCCATATAGTGTTTCTCATATGTATCACTGTGTAGTGAGACCCGCAGTTTATTGCTTGGCTGTCCCTGTAACAGCAGTGGACCCACACTTGAACCGTGCATGATGAAGGCACTATAGGGGAAGCATGAGCCCTGGGCAGTATCCAGATTCCCAGGGGTGACAGGTACAGGCCCTGTCTGGCAAAGTATCATAGCCTGTCAACCATGTTATCCCAGGATGACAGATGCTGGATACCCTTTGACATGTACCACTACACTAGACAATTGTGGAATACAATCCTTTTGTCCCTGTACTGCAGTATCATTCTGGCCAATGTCAGAATGCTACCCAGGCATTGGAACATACCTGCATGGGCTACAAGACCTGACAGTTCCTACATGTGTTTCCACGTAGTCTAGGCTACTGCATCACAGGTCATGCACAACAACATGGAATATGCCAGAGCTATGTGTATAGTTCAAAAGGTGGTCTGAGTGTATGAGTATGTGGCTAATTATGACAGACAGGCAGCTGACAGTATGTATGCCCTCATATAGGTTGGTATGTAACATAGTGCTAGAGTTTGCATTCACAAATGAGTACTGTTGGGCATGTTTCCAGTCACGTGTTCAGAGATGTGGCACAATTATGCAAACTATGTCATACAGTTTGTGTATTTCGGTGTATGTCTCTTCCTGCTTGGGGGGGGGGGTCACTTGTTTGGCCAGATACTTATACACGTCTGTGAATGTGTGTGATTTCCAGTAGTGTGTGTGGGTGTCCTTACTGTGTTCTGGAAAGGGTATGTGTTGGTTGTGTTGATGAGCTGCATGTGTTAACCTACACCTCATGACTGTCCAGTCCAGTCATGGCTGTAGACTGGGCTGCCTTCCAGCTTACCCCTGTAGCTGCATCCCAAACAATGTGTGGGGCATGGTGTTAGGTGGGTCTGGCAGTGTACATGGCATAGAGATTACATTCCCCTAGGATGACCACATACACAAAGCTGATATTAGAAAACACCAGTAGCTGACTAGTGGACATGCCTGTATGAGCAGTCAGTACTACAAGTACCACGTACTGTATTTAGTTTACGTATTGCCTATGAAGATGTTTTAGACAGTGATGCTCACATGTAAATATTTGTGTTATGGACGTGACAACACTGGCTATTACGGAAACATTGTAGCTACCTTTAGCAGCAATCCCCCTCTGAGGAGCACATCACATCCTGTTAGTTGATTACAGATGATGCAAGTGTCTACAGGTCTGTTTCCTTCTCTGGGTATATACTCACATATCCACCAGGACCATGAGCTATGTTGGGCACAGACACCCACTCTCCAAACAGTCATGTATCAATAGACTCTAATGCCATTATCAACATGATCAGGATATCATCAGATAGTGTGAGCCATCACCTATGATGCGGCTATTACACATGGGCAGCTGTCTCCTTCATCTTACACTCCTACTGCAGATGGTACACTGGATGTTAAAGATGATATGCAACCTGTTTCATTACCAGTATGCACTACCTTACATACAGTATGTGCAGGCAGCTGTTAGGTTGGCAATGAGAGGTTGGGCTACACAAACCTGGTAGTTCAACCAGTGTGTCTGTAATCTCAATATCCACTCTATGTAGGTGTGCACATAGCCATTTGGCCCAGCCCTGTAACAAGGGTCACTACACATTTGCATAACATGTACACATGCACAGCTGTTATTGCTTGCAAACAATAGTAGAGAGGTGGATATTACATGTGTTATGTGCATGGATAGTTACCTGGCTCTTCCAATTATCTTTGCTATTATGCTGCTAACCTGACAGATGAATACAAATGCTATGTATCCTGTCATTGAGTATTGTAATTGCCAATAGACATAACTACTTTTTGCATAACATAACAGACCTGCTATGTAGAATAGACTACAGATCTGCCTAGAATACTGCACATTACACAGTTACTGGCACAATATCCCACAATGCACACGATATTTGCATGGTAAGCCCACCTTTAACATGTTCATCTTACTTATACACACATACATATGTCGACTGTTACAATATATCAACATATACTATCCCCTGTTATAGCACATACTTGTTGGACCAATCCTGACACTGACAGTGGCTGGAAGCGAATTGGTAGGTTCCAAGCCCATATCATCCCTTGTGGTTTATACAGAGTGTGCCATGTGACCCACGGCAGTACACACACAGAATACTACAAGCATTACTACTGCTCAACAATACATCGCTACAAGATAGCTATTCCCATTATATGGATTGATTACACTGTAATTCTTACAGTACAGGTACCACATACATGGACATACTACATGTTATACATACCTTCTTAGTAATCGGAGGTGTTATTATCTAGTATAATACTCGTTTTCAGTTCGTCTTTTAGTGTTTTGTACTGTCCTACAGGTAGATACAGATGGTTTGAATGTGTGACAAGGCAACCTTTTATAGTAACAGATCAGTAACTAACGTGCTATCCCAGTGACCAATTGGTGTTTCTAAGAAGCTAATTACATGCACATCAGCTGCGCTGCTACTGCCTTAGCCAATACCATGGCTACAGTAGAGTATAATTGAGTACTCCACTTGGGCATTGTCCCTTTGCCTTACTTATGAGGAAGACAGCGTGTAAGTTTTGTTTGGAATCTATTGCAACAGCTGTATGGAGACGAACAGTAATATATTGTGTGTAATGCCTAGAGGATTTGATCTAAATGTGAGTACTGCTGTTATATTTCTGAACATTGCTACTTGTGCAGGGTTTGTCTGTACCCAATACATCTGCATATGTTTCAGTCTGGCCAGGTTGTTTGACCAGCTCAAAGCTGCATAGCTATGCATATAATGTTAGGAGGTTTACAGTGTTCTTACCAGACATATTTAGTTTGGTGTTACTGTGTGTCATACTGTGCTGATAATCAGTACTCGGTAACACTTCCTGGTGTACGAACCTTTCAACCCTCTGAAACAGGATTAGTTCATACAAACCCTGTTACATCAGCAGCTGTTCAATTGTATAACGGCAAATATTTCACATAGGGCCATGTTACAGTGTCTGTGTCTAGTTATGTTAAAGTTTCCGCACATGTTGTACAGTAGTTGAATAATTGGTTATGGTATGATAGTATGTACTGATGTAATTATTTCGGTTGTGGGTTAGATGTTGGTGGGTATACATGGCACATGCAGGTGTGTAGGAACCCCGTTTATACAACGTCTATATGTGTGTGGGTGTTCTTTCCCTATGTGAACACCTATCCCTTAGTGGACTAATACTATGGTAATTGTAGGCTGATTCATTAAGGCACTATTAAAAGCTTCCTGTATAGCATGCAGGTAATCTTAGTCCTTGAATCCTTTTGGCAATACATCGGAATGTAATAAAGTTTTGCAAAATGAAAGCTGCCTGTGTAATTCTGTCATTGATATTTGCAGTCATTGCAGTTGTGTTGGTGACTGTGTCCATTGAACATATTTGTAATAGTGTATTGGCATATACTCTTCATATGTTATGTTCATATTGTTTGGGGGGGCAGAATGTGTGATTGCTATGGTCCATGTTATACTCAGATATGACCACTTCGGATGCTGTCTACAGACATGTATGTATGTGTATCTATATATGTATGTATATATATATATATATATATATATATATATATATATATATATATATATATATATATATATATATATAAATATATATATATATATTATATATAATATATATGTATATAATATATATATATATATATATATATATATATATATGTGTGTGTGTGTGTGTATGCGTATAGATATATATATTTTTGCATACGTTTAGCTGTACCTCCATAGATGTGTAGATGGCTTTAACCTATCTATATATCTACATATATATATGTAGACCTGTATATATCGACATGTCTCTATGTATTTCTCTCTCTCTCTCTCTCATATATATATATATATATATATATTTATATATGAGCATACACCTTTAATTGGGTACATGGTGAGTTGTCCTATTTCAACACATTCCTCCCTTTTGTATTTTAACCTGTCCGCATACACAACTGGGACAAGTTCATCACAACAATATAATACATGTGTTTGGTCGGCTGTCATGGCTCCGGTTCTATGTTTGCAAAAATATAAACCGTTTTCTACGGTCTACATTTCTGCATGCTTACACTATACCTGCACCACTTCCTGAATTGCTACATACCTTCATTTGCATGCTACACTGCTGCACATGGGGTAATTAGCATACAAGGCTCGGGAGTTGTGCGGGTGTAGCGTACGCAGGTAGTGCATGTGGAAACAGCTCGTACCTGAATCGCTCGGTGGCCATGTTTGGTGTTAGAACGCCGATGCTACGCCTGCACCTGGCGCAAGCTTCATGAATCCCAGGGTATATGAAACACCTAGACTAAACCTTCCAAACTGTCATTGCCAGATGTGTGGACAACAGTGAATACAATGGTGGAGGTGTGTTTCACTGTAGGAACAGGTACTACATATCAGCATTACACATGTTGGGAATACGAACAGTACTGTACAGAGAGCATATGTGTGCACACACTCTAAATGTGCTGGAGCTGGAGTATGACCGGCCCACAGGATACACCCTTGTGGATTATACCCTTGCTATGAATGTCACACAATGTCATGTGCTATCTGACATGTTCATGACATGTAGTGGGCTGACTGCAACACTGCTCAACTATCCTGCAAAGCATGATGTCTCACATCCCATACATACCACCCTTTGTCTGCATAACCCTGTCCTCAGTGGATCATATGACATCTATGGGTGTATGTGATATGGGATAACACTGACATGTGAAATAAGATGGCCATCACAACCATTGGACAGAACATGTGCACACATGGCCATGGAGGATGGCCAGAGACATGAAGCAACACACACAGTAGAAGTGATGTACACATGTGTACACCCTGTTGTACATTGGCTCGACACAATGCAACTATGGCCTTTGTGTAATGGTGATATTGCAGATGTGAAACACTACACATCATACAGGGCTGTGCACAGCTTGTGTAGGCATAACATGAAACCACCACATAACATGTCTTGAACATCTTGAGTGTGTCATGACATGAAAGCATTCACCTATACAGTATCCAAATACATACATGTGTGGCACAACATACACATACAATCACATCAAGCCACAGATACAGTACATTCACTTTGCTGGTGTCAGACATCACTGTCATGTCTGCTCCTCATGTGTGTGAGGTACACAGATGGCATGTGGGACATAGAGTACTGCTAAGTTAGCCATGTGTGGGCATAGTTGCCAGGCATCAGTAATATGGTTGCAGATGTGCAGGGGTGTCATCCGTATACCCTTCTGTGACCTGTGTCACACATTCCACATTAGGGTTTAGTGTGTATACACCTCAGTGACGTGGGTCACATTCAACATTAGATATGTATTGTATGTGAACATAGTCATGGCTATGAACTGTGTCAGTAGCTCACACTGTATAGCAATTGTGAAGCCACATGATGCCCTGCAATGGCTATGCACATCAGCTCAATTTGCAGTATGTCACTGCATATTTGTAGAGCGGACAGACAACATTGCATCAGCTGAGGGCCCATGTTAGTGTAACACACCCCTGTACTGGGACACCATTACCGTACTGTAGATTGGAAAGGACACCATTGTGTTACACATGTATGCATGTCATTCAACACGTCAGCAGAAGACATGTCATACTACATGTGATTGGCAAGGTCATATGCCACACAGCAGGCCGGTGTACTGTAAACCTGTGCTGATCTTTGGCACCATTGCAAAGTAGGGACAGCCATGGCAAATGTGTGTACAGCCACATGCACAATGTCTACACTCAGCTCAGGAGTAGGCGGAATGATGTTGAATAGACATGCACTGCTTTGGGGGAGATATGCAAGCTAGGGCTCTTCCCCTCACAGGTGTTGATGTAGGTGCACTGCCCTCCTGCGGTCCACCTGATGTTAGTGTCCCCACAGACTCTAGCAGTGATGATGATAGTATGACTGGGGCACAGGCAGGGTTGTCAGGGGATGAATCTGTGACATTGATTGCCATTCCATCTGTATCCCCCTCATCCTTGCACACAGTTCCCCTGCCTTCACATACCCCATCACCACTGGCCATAGATGAAGGACAGTTGGTGGGTGGTAGCATGGAACAGGGAAGTGTGGAGTCTATAGAAGGTGTGCCTGCACATCATGATCCCAGTCAACTGACTGGTGATGTCCCACACACGCATGTGCCCAGCGCTGCTCATAGGAGGACCACTGGCCAACATGCCCCTGCAAGACAAAGCACATCAGCTGGAGTCACCAGACGCATGTTTCAGGCTGTAATGGAGGCACATGCTGAATGGCACAACAGAGAAGGTCTGAGGCTTTAGAGGGCTGCTGTTCATTCATTAACTGACAACATCCAGGCACTTGCAAATGCTAACCATCATCTTGCAGATGTTTTGGATAGATGATTGGGTGACATGGTGGGAGTTCTTGACCATGGCATGTCAATCCTCGAGTGTGGAATGTCTGTGCTGGAACATCTGGTAAGAGTGAAGCGTTGGGCACATGGACATAGGTCAGCTACATCACTTGTTGAAGGTCTACGTGAACATGCTACTGCACATGCCCGCTCTCATAGTGGCGGTAGCAGCAGCAGTGCAGCTGGTGCTGTGCAGTCCACACCAGGACACAGCAGGCCACGTGCAGTGGTCCTGGATGTTCCCAACAGGGACATGATTCCAGTGGACATGTGTCATCAGACAGTACGCAATCTGGACCTCTGCCGGGTAGTGCCCGTGCAACCCCTGGCAGGCACAGGTCACGTAGCCATGGCCGGACACCGAGAAATGTGAAACCTGCCTTGTACAGTCTGCAGCTGTTAATAATACCCCTGTGTAGGCCAGCCACATGCTAGACCTGTGTGCATGCACACACACACACACACACACACACACACACACACACACACACACACACACACACACACACACACACACACGGGGAAACAAATGTAAGGCACCTCAACACACACACACACGCATAATATCCACACATGCCCAATGATATCACAGGCCCTAACACACACACACATGATGTCATCCAGTGGCACAGCCTAGGCCTCTGGCAAACATTATCACCCTGTGCATATGATGATGCCTGTGCCGCATCCCTGTCATTTACACCATCAGTGCAGGGACATGCTCATATGGTCTGATGCACAGGGTGAACATACTAGGTAGACAATTGTAGATTAATATTGTTGAGTAGTGTTGATAGGCAGCAGACATGCCATGTATTACAGTTTTAGAATGCATTTTGTACATTTGACAGTATGTATCATGTGTAACAACACTAACAGCATGTTGATCTTAATATTCTGCCTTCCTTTTTCAGGTGTAGTTGCATGTGTCGGGGGATGTCGATGTTTGCAGTTAGTGTCCCATATGTACATGTTGACTACCCACAGGTCAGTATGACAATACCTGCATGCACTTTGTAGCTTCCACATCACAGTTATAATCTCCCATGTTTCATTTATGTTTACTGTTCTAATGATCCAAGAGCATGATAGCTGTGTAGTTAGCTACTGTGTTCAGAGCCATCACATCCATAGTGGGTGACATCACAGGTGTACTTACCTGGAGCGGGGAGGAGGTAAAAGAGTGGTATGGCGGATGACAAGGGTAAAGGCCAGTGGAAATAGTGGCTTCTCATTGGGAAGCAGTAATACCCACTGCCATGACAGCATGCAAACACAGACACACCCACACACTCAGGGATTCACAGACACAGTAACACACACACACATTTGCCAGTGTTCAGATGAGAACCCTTGCCTATGTGCATATCATCATTATAGTACTATGCAATTACAAGATGCGCCACAGAGATTACACATGTAGAGGTAGTCGGAATGGCCTAAGATTGAGGACATCGACAGGGATGATACAGTGCAGTGACTGTATGTGGGGAGGGGGGCCCATCAGTAGGCTATGTAACAACAGGTCACACCCCATGGTGTACATGTTAACAGGCAGTTAGAATGCCCGTCTAAGAGTGATGATATCAGCAGGGATACTAGATTGCATTGAGTGGATGGGGGGAGGGGGCATTAACATTTCACTATGGTAAAATACAGCCTCACTCCAGGGACCGGACAGCCATATACACACACACACACACACACACACACACACACACACACACACACACACACACACACACACACACACACACACACACTGTGGCATTCACAAAGATATACAACTATGTCACACACATACAGATACTTTACATGTGTGATGTTCAACCACCTGCCTATACCTTTCTTTCTAGACTTCACTCTGTACTGATGTCAACAACAGTGTTCAGAAGACTGAAAACATGTGGGATGTATTTCCAATGATACGTGACATATATGGACACAGACACACCCACATGTGCCAGTACTGTGAATCAAACACCTGCCTATCTCATGATAGGTATTACAGACGTACAGCACTATCACATTCATTACAAAGCTTACTGACTCCTTTGCCAACTGTGCTGATATATGCACAATATATGCACAGGGGAGGTACTACTGTTAGAGGTGTCATGAGATTTGCCTTCAGTGTCACCCTTACTGCATTCTACATTGTCTGTCTTCCACTTCAATTAACAAAACCTGACCTTAGCAGTTACACAGGTTATTGTAGGAATGGTTGTAACAGACCAGTGAGCTGTCCTCATTATCATTCATCTGCAAAGTAGCTCCAAAACTTAGTAGTCATGTCCAAACATCTGTCCATACCTCATGTACAGCTTACTGTACTTAAAGCATATCACCATATACAGTTGGCAATGCTGAGGCTGTATTGCAACAGCATGATGTACTAAGACAACAGTCACCTTCAAACATCAGACACTGCACACACATGGAATCTACACAAACATCAATACATGCACACATATGCGGTCTACATCAGTAAGTGCACTAGCAGGTCAAGAGGATACATTCCACATGTTCCCCATGCCATGTGTGAAACATAGCCGAGCATTACACCATAATGGATGCTGTATTCATGTACTGGTAGGACACAACCACCTTCACCGAGTAGCCAAGTGTACATATATGACAACAGCACATATCAGCGAGACACACACAGCATTAGTCCATGTCATGCTCCTGCAAACTGTTACTTGACAGTGCCATGGTGAAGCCAGGGCACTGTAATGGTCAGCAGTGAGCACATCATATTTGCCACACATACCTCATGTTTACTGGAAGAGTGCCAGCAATGTGCTCTGTTAGAGCTAGGCAGTACACTCATTCAAGCATGTGCAACGTCTGTGGCTTGTAAACATCTCACCCCAGCACATACTGGCTATTGTGGTACTAAGGCTAATGTCTAGACACCACACAGCATGCATGGCTTGCAATTGTTGACGTGGGGTATATGTAGGAGATGTGGCCACATATGGCTGTACATGTCATGAACATATCACCTGTGACTACTCAGGAGCATACAGAGCAGAGCTGGATTTCCCTGAGTATGTCGATACAGGCCTTGTGTAGGTCCTATGATCCTGTTATTTGGGTATGTTTGTAGGCATTGCATTAGGTGGACATGTCTAATAACATACATGCCACATGGGGTGTTGTATGATATAATAGGTGTCATGGGTGTCCAGTAGAGAGGGAATATTACCTCTGTTAACATAGATATCAAACCTTATGTACTGTTAGCATGCTATCTGCCGTGTGCATGTGTGTAATGACTGTAGCCACCTGTATGTAGAAAGGATAATGAAAGCTATGGTAATGTAATTTATGTTGTATGAGTGTAGGATGTACATATCCAGGGCAGGTACAGTTAGGTCATATCCAACCATGAGGGTGTTGTTTACTGGTATACAGCAACAGTAGACCATGTTAATGCTGACAACATCTGAGGGACCCTGGTATGTTTACAACTGAGCTGGTTACAAACAGTGGTATTATTGCATTGCATAACACATTATACAGCTGTGTCTGTACATAGGTACTTTGCACAGCTGATGTAGGCCTAGGTACAGTCCACCAATAGAAGGTTATCTGGTGGTCTACCATACTATGTCATACCACATATGGATGTGTGTTGGCAGTCTGGGGACAAGGTGGTGGATGTATATGAGGATACAACCTAGAATGCAGCATTTGCCACTGTCACCTGTACCTGACTCATCTGTGATGAGTTATTTCGGAGTAGTGGCCTTTACATGTGAGTAGCCTTTATGAATATGTGGACACCACCACCTGGAATGGTCCACATGTCTGGATCTGAGTTATATGGTGGTAATGCAATTGTGCACTACAAAGCCTTTAGCCAGGTGTTCCTCACTGCACAGATGTCAGTATTCCCCATTGTAGGTTCTACATTGAGCAAATGGATTACTAAAGCCACACATCTAGCACTGGTTAGTATAAGTATCCAATGTAATTGTCTTGTAGGTGTCAGGATGTTACTTCTGTGTGTAGGACATTTGCATTGGACTACAGCTATATGGGTAAATGTGACCTAGGTATTATCCACACACACATGAAACATGGATGCATGTGCTCTGTGTCAAAGGCTTGTCGTTCAGTCATGACAGCCCAGAATGACAGACACTGGACAACCTCATAATAACAACAGGACATTGGCTCATTGTTTTTGTCTAGCAGTTGCCACTCGTACCATGACATCACTACGAGTGGCAGTAATGTGCTTGGTAGCAAATGCCTCATGTAAGGTGACGGACAGCAACAGAAATTGTGTATATGACCAATGTGAGATATACTTAGGGTAGCAGTCCTGCTAATAATGACAACTACTAACACAGCTGGGAGAGGTCACCTTGACACCTGCACCTCAGTACCATTACACAATGTGGCTCACACATTATGCTTGCACATGCCACTGTTCCATGTATAATGCCACTGTCCACAACCTGCTATCAATGTATGCCTTTCAGGGCAGCAAGGTGTGTGACACATGCTGTAGGTAGCATCCACCGGTGTGTCCCAAGTAACCTATTGTCTGTCACATGCATGAATGTGTATACTTAACATATATATGTCAGTACTTCATGTACATGTATGCATGTGTATCACACAGCACAGACACATATATTTCATTTACAGGCCACATACAGGTATCAGGTAGTAAACCAGTATAATGTGTATATATACTGACAGGTAAGATGTACATAGCTGTAAACCTGTGTGTTTACAATAGGAGTCCATTACAACTTGTTCTGTACATGTAAGTGTATAAGCATACACACTGTGGCCTTCTGTGTTTAGAATCAGAATGCATCCGAAACAGCCCTGTGCTACTAAGTGTATGGCGCACTCCACTGTGTAAGTGTATGAGCATCCCCAGTATAACCTTGTGTAATTTGAGTCAGTGCATCCAACAAGCCCTTTGTTACTAAGTGTATGAGCATGCCCACTGTAACCCTGTATAGTGATAGTAGTTGTCCATTCCACAAATGGGCATACTCCAGTTCAGGTTCCTGTTGTGCTACAACTATACCTCTCAGGCCTACCTATGTACTACCTGCAGATGATGTGTCTTGTTTGTGCATACAGGTTGTAATGGACACCTACTTTAAACACACAGGTTTACAGTTATGTACTTTGTGACTATCAGTCTCCCTGTTGTTGCCCTCAATCTTAGAAGGGCATTCTGACTGCCTTTGAATGTGTAATCTCTGTGATGCATCTCATAACTGTGTAACACTGTAATAGTGATCTGTAGTTAGGCAGTAGTTGTGATCCCACCACTGGCAACTGTGTGTGTGTGTGTGTGTGTGTGTGTGTGTGTGTGTGTGTGTGTGTGTGTGTGTGTGTGTGTGTGTGTGTGTGTGTGTGTGTCTGCCTGCCTGAGAAAGAAACAATGCTTTTTAGAGTATGCACACTTTTTACAATTCACATACTCACCTTTGGCAATCCTGCTGATGTCATCCACCTAGAAATACACCTCTGGGACTGCTGTAACCCAGTGTTCTCTGTAGCACATGCTATAACTGCATATTGCTGTAGTGTGAGAAATTAGTTAGGTAGAGGTGCTATTCTAAGACAGTCCAACTGTCTGTGTGCTTGAGAAAGTAACAATGCTTTTTAGAGTATGCACACTCTTTACAATTCACATAACCACCTTTGGCAATCCTGTTGATGTCACCCACCTAGAAATACACCCCTGGGACTTCTATAACCCAGTAATCTCCGTAGCGCATGTTGTAATTGCATCATGCTGTAGTGTGATAAACTAGTTAGGTAGGGGTTCTACTGCAAGACAGGCCAACTGTGTGTGTGTGTGTGTGTTTGTGTGTGTGTGTGTGTGTGTGTGTGTGTGTGTGTGTGTGTGTGTGTGTGTGTGTGTGTATGCCCAAAAAGAAACAATGCTTTTTAGAGTATGCACACTCTTTACAATTCACATAACCACCTTTGACAATCCTGCTGTTGTCACCCACCTAGTAATACACCTCTGGGACTGCTATAACCCAGTAATCTCCATAGCGCGTGCTGTAACTGCGTAATGCCGTAGTGTGATAAACTAGTTAGGTAGGGGTTCTGTTCCAAAACGTGGCAGGTGTGTGTGTGTGTTTGACAGTCAGAGTCTGTGTGGAGGTGGGTGTGAGTGTCTACCCACTGGACATGTTGGGGAACAGATTTTGTAGTTTTTCTATATAGTGTCCAATGTCCACCTCACAAGGAGTACAGCTGTCAATCAGCCAAGGGACTTTGTTGGCAAGCCATACCTTTACATCTGACAAAAGGCCTGCTGAACCATGTATGAAACTCTATTATTACTCGGAATACGTTCTGAACCCATGTGTCATACACAAATGCACTTGCCTGGAATATCCCGCTATGTCACTAGTACCCTGCACATTGATGACAGATAGTAGGCATGGTGTGATTGCAGTGGGCTGCAGAGGGCATGGCACGCTGTCCAGCAGTACAATAGGCACATAATTGCAGACAATGTGCCTTCACTATGTTCCCCACTAGATGCCTGCAACATATGTGGTGCCATCAAATGTGATCCACAGAGGCCATCCAATGCCTTACACATGTGGCCTATATGGACTGATGCCACTGACACCAAGGAATACCTGTATCATGCTATCAATGCAGGTGCAGGGTCAACCTGCTGTCTATAAGCAGGTCCTGCCACAGCAGGCCAGTATTGGCATATCTGAGGATAACTGTTTGTGTACACATGTGTCAGCCAAACCAGGTACACTTGTGCAGGTCACTGTACATTATTGTGGGATGTGCACATCCCAAGCAATGTCCATGTCAAGGACTATCAAATACAGACATGGCATGCATTGCAAAGCAATTGGCCATACACAATGGTAACCAGGAAGTCAGGACAGTTCAGACAATACCCATCTGTGTGGGACATTGCAGACACTACACCCCTGTACCACACTTCACACCATTGTCAGGTGGCATGATGCCAAGGATTACCCCTCACCCAGACTTATACAGCCATCTTTCACAGCCAACCACTACACACCCATGAAGCAACGCACACATGCATGTCAGTACTGGCACCTTGTGTCTGCATGTGGGGTATGATGCCCCCAACCAGTCACACCCAGTATAACTCCTATTGGCATACCGACTGATGTCAGACATGTTCACATGCCCTAGCGCATAGAACCTCCGGATATCCCCTGTGGTGCATGTAGTACCTGTGCATTACTGTAGTGTGGCAAACTAAGTAGTTAGGAAGTTTTTTTGTGGGCCTGGCAAAGTGTGGCAATGTGTCTGAGTCCCTCAGAGAGTGTGGCTGTGTTGACAATGACATCCATTCATGAGGACAGCCATGTGTGCTACACCTAATGTATGTCTACTATATCTCTGCTGCAGATGTCGCTCACCAGCACACATATATGTTCTTACAGCACCCCATGTCAGCTTTGTGGCACATGAAGTAACTGCATGCACTTGTAATAGTAATGACTAGTCAGACAGGGGGATGGTGTGTAACAGACAATGCTTAGGTTTTAATCCCCAGGCCCTTCTCTGATGTACGTTGCCTCTGTCTGTCCCTCCCACACACTCTCTGGTGGATGTGGACTTGTACACCTGCTCAGCAGCAGCTTGTGTTTTGTAAGTGATGGTCATGATCAAGTGATGGCCTCTGCACCTATTGCAGTCCTCCTCTAGCTGATTGCATGTGGAACAGCTGTGGTGATGTTCCCATAGCCGATCGCTTGGAAACACAGTACAATATCTAGGAACATCATGTTGGCGTTTGCCCATGACAGTCACTGTGAGTGGAACCTGGATCTAGTGTTTGGTAAACGGCATCACAGATGATATCTGGATGTTCCTGAAACAACATACACAGTGCAAAGTAACCTAAAGACAGGAGGGTGATGTGCCAGACATGACTACAGCATGTAAGTGTAGCTATGCTTCATTGAGACTACTGCCAGTTTAACAAGTTTTGTGTGATAATGGCTATTCTGCATGCTGTAAAACTGACAAGACAGTGTTCTGTTTGTGAGGGAACCCACCATCTGTAGGGCCATCTGTGGACTGGTCAGTGTGTGGAACTATTTTTTTTCCTGTGTTACTCACTGAACACATATTTGTGAACCGCAGAAGCATAGTGTGAGGAATGCAGTCAGTACATGGTGATAGTGATGAGAGTTACTGCCATTGCATCCCTGATTGGACATATGTCACATGAAACAGTGGTATGACAGTCACTGTCTGGGGTTCTCAGTGACATGCCAATAATGGGCCACTGTTCATAGCTGCAGCCACAAGTCTTCTACACTTTGTACAGATGTCATGCAGTGTATATGCATGTGTTGTGCTCCCTCTGCAAATGTATACCATCTGTTGTGTTGGGTTGATGGTCATATCTATGCATGCTGTTATAAGTAATCATGAATGCTGTTGACTATTACTAAGCCATATCTGTGTTAAAACTGCAACACCATAGGCTATATGGGTTTGGAGGTCCTGGCAGAACTTCCTGTCCCACTTCAGCTGGCCATGGCACCAGGCACCAGCACATATCATGCCCAGCCTTGGACCTCCACCTCTGTTGGCTCTGCACCACCTTCTGGTGGAACCACCACTGAGGATGGGGCTTGTCCCCCCTGGGAGCAGGTCCAGACAGGAACTTGTCTGCTGTCATACAGTCCCGGATGTGGTGCGTAGGGGGCTCAATAAGGGGTTTTGAGACCAGATACACCAGCTTGAGGACAGAGTGTCACATTTACAGGGTGAGCCTGCCACTCCTAGACAGCCCTCAGCACAGCCACCTTTGCAGCTGTTTTGGTGCAGTGGTGGCTGCCCATGGCTGGGGACCTCCGTCCCACTGTTTCCATCTGGGGCTCATGGGCTTGTAACTGCCAAACACCCCTCCCTGTCCAAGATATATCCCCCCACATGTGTCATATACTGACCCTGTATGCTGTCTTGTCTGTCATCCTAGCCAACCTATCCTCCACGAGCATACCTACTCTCCTTCCCCCACATCCCACTCTCACCCTACAGAAACAAAAGGCCAATCAGTTCCTAGAACAACATTTGCCCCATACATAGCTGTCCATTTCACACACATGTCCACTGGACACATGTAACCCTTTTAATATGCATCACAACATACACCAGTTGTCCTCACCCCTGTATCTCAGGCACACGATCCTGGTATGCACATGACTCCTAAAGGTTCCAGGTGCACGTGATGCAGACGACTCCATTGTACACACAATACTACCAGTCCCTTTATGGTTACCCCATTTACCTTTTTCATGATGATGATTTCGCACACTGCACCTTGCAAAAGTACTGTTCTCACATAATGACTGGACAGGAACTGTTGTGTTAATGTAAATATAATGCACAGAGTGATGTATTTGGCCACTGTACAAATGTTTGCATGTATTAATGACACATGTCTGTCTGAGGGAGTCTTGAAATTACATAGGGCAACACCATTACATAATACAGGCATTGCTAGTATTTCCCTTTTCATTCCTTTGTAATGCTTTGTTGTCACATGGGATGTTCTTGATATATCTATATATAAGTATGTATCTATATCTGGACATAAACACACACACATACATCTGCATGATGGAATACATTTCCTATACTGTTGAATGACTGTGCTGGATGATATGTTTGTGATAACATCCGATGTCTGTATATCTGCCATGGCTTAGTAGTAAATCACATTAGCTGTATGTGCAGGGTCCTGGTTTCTAGCCTTGCAGAGGCCATTTATTTTGTGGCTGGGCAGAACAAGGCCATTGGATACAGAGTGATTAAGGCACATTAAAGCAGTTGTGAGTGGGTGTGCGTGGAGCTAACCAATGCTAACCTCCGGTTACAGTTTCTTACACTCAGTTAGCCTCTACATTGCTTCACCAGTGTAATACTCGCATACCGGCTGCCAAACAGGCTTACACCTGCTTGCTCCCACACTTGAAAATGCACTGCATTTGGTGTTTGCATCTGACACTCACAACACCCCTGAGTGGGAGTGAGAACTACGCTATTACCTTGTGATGCCTATTATATCAGATTACATGCCTACAGTATCAGGAATGGCTGCCGATTAGACGAAAGCATGCCATTTGACTGTACGGAATCTGCGGCCTGTCCAGAGTTTGATTCATATTATTGGTGTGTTCCTCTTACAATCTGCACCTGTCTGGCTAATACTTGGGAACTGACACTCTTCAGTGCAAACAAGTATTTGGGTTTTGGAACCCACATCCTTCAGCCGAGTCATGCTACTGCATACTTAATATTCTATCATCTTTCTAAGGTTGTAAGTGGAATATGTGCTTTCTGTCCCTATCAGACCTCTCAAACGACTGGGGACAAATATCAACTGAATCAGGGACATGTCATAACAACATCAGGGACACATTTAAATTATTAGTGCTATTAACCTGACACATTGACAGACTCAGAGCATATGAATTCATACACATTTACTGAGGTAAATGATGTTTATAACTCTTAATTGTTGTCATTATTCATTATGTGTAATTCACCACCTTTCCTCCAAAAGTCACTAGTTTTAGGAGGGATTAAGTGGGACAGAGTTAGAATTTGAGTCAAAATCA
>NC_056731.1:618630891-618678391 GCF_019279795.1 Protopterus annectens | reverse complement strand
ACTTGTACATGCCCCCTGCACTTGCACACATTTCCTGTGCACGTCGAGGGTGCGGTGGCATTCCCTCATACATATTTATATGGCGCTGCTGCACCATCTGTAGTGAGGACGCTCAGCACAAGGCTAAAACCATCCTTGCGCCAAGCTTCTTGAATCCCGGGGTTTATCTCATGCATTTCTCCCCAGGCTCAAAAAAATAGGTCTTTTCAGAGCTCAGTTGAATTGTCCCGGTGAACATATAAAAATAAATTAAAAACAAATTAATGTACATTTCTGATAACCTTTTCCAAGGTATGCAGTGCAACTCAGATACATATACTACAAACCACACTTTTTGAAGAGTGGCATAAGTGCAGTCAGAAATTTTAGAAGTGTAAATTTCTAATGCACATTTTCCTCCCCCACATATGTGTGTACTTGGTATAGACTTCAATGCATATGCTGAAATGCTCACAGTATAAATCTAATAATACTGCAGTCAGTTCTGCAAGTTTATACCTGTCAATAGGTGGTTTCATTCTTCAGCAGTGCAGTTTTTAATGTTTTTATTTAACACCTTAGGTGATAAATTCATTGGTCCTGTAAGTTGCATATGATAATTTTATATTTCACATTAGAGAAAAATTAAGATATGAATAATACATGAACGTATACATGGTTTACACAAAGCATACTAAATTATATTTAAAAGTAAAATGTTACATCCTTCAGTAAGGCAAAATGCCTCCCTTTCAGACTTAATCTGGTCACTTGATGAGTGTGTGTGTGTGTGTGTGTGTGTGTGTGTGTGTGTGTGTGTGTGTGTGTGTGTGTGTGTGTGTGTGTGTGTGTGGTTACACATATTTGTAAGCACTTTGACACTGAAAATGTTTATTCTTTTTCAGTTAAGATGCAAGTAAAGCAAACTGTAAAATAGAAATGTTGTAATGTTGTATCATCTGGTTCCTGAAGTAAGAGACAATGCAGTCAGCATAAAATTATAAAATGTAGGCTGATTGCACTAACAAGCACATCACTTGAAAGCACTGACCTTTATTTTTGGTGTCATCTCTGTTAACAGATTGCATCATAAAGTACAGTTAATCTGCATTTTATGAGAGAGATTATGGCTGAACAGAACTGATTTCCCATTTGTAAACAGATTTACTTAGGGAGGCACATAAGCAGAGCCATGCTCATTTTATTTCATAAAGTTACAATAGGTGCACTGACATATTTGACAAAATAAGTTTTAAGAAATGTCAGAGCTACCCTCATTGGGGTATTCAGTCAAGGAAGGCACCGCTATTAGAATTCTACTCTTTTCCTTCCACTTGTTATGTCTAGTCAAAGGTTAGTGAGCAGAATTTACTGTACTGTGTCAAATAATTTATGTAAAACATGCTGTAAAAATTAAGCTTTTAATTGGTCAGCTTTGGAGAGCTACAATAACTCAAACTCATGCTGGTAAGACCCATGAGGAAGAGGAATCCTCAAGCCATGAGCCTAATTTGATATATGGTACAAGGCCAAGTTTAACAAAAAGCATGAAACATAAATGAGTCATTCCAGGAAAAGTACATGATGTGCTAAAAAAAGAGAAGATCAGCTGAGAATTATGGAGAGAAAATGTCAAATTCAGCTATTTTAATGTTATTGTGACACAAAATTCACAATTATATGGAAACAGTAATATCCAGAGCTACTTATTATTTGGCGACAGTGCCAGAAACCTTGAGTGATTTGCAAGCATCTGAAGCTATAAAACAAAACTAAGCATGTTTGTTTACAGTGAGATTTATTTTTTTTTAAGTTGCTTTACAAACCGCTTTAAGGAGTACTGTTCTGTATTGAATTACATTGTATCCAGTGATTTATTAGTTAGTATTTGGCATCTGTTACTCTTCAACACTTGGGCTCCAAACCAGTCATTTGACATTAAGAGGGTCAAAGTCTGCACTCTTATGTCAGGAGAGGGATGACTTTACCCATATGGGCTAGGAATACCTGGCAAAAAGCTCACTGTGTGCTTACTTGATTGGTCTGTGGGCCTAGTTAGTGTAAAACTTGATTTTTGCTGAGCATACATAAGTCTCGCATTTGAACACAGCTGCTCTTTGTGCAGCGGGTCGGGGGGGGGTCACTAATGCCTTATATATACTGAATCTCCTGAACTTTAAATTTCCCTATAGATAAACACCTCTGAATTTTACCTCAGTTCCGCAATACTCACTCAGGCAAATAGTTTGCAAGGTGAGTAGCACTTCCACATTCAGTTAGGACTATTTAGGTCTGTATTATATCATTTTGAGAAAATATTATAAGTTAGTTTAGACATTGCGGTTACTCTTTTACTATTTTAAATCTCATAGTATGTTCTAGTGAATATGATATCCTATTTCTAGAAAAGACACATTTTGAAAGATAATTATATATGCAAGCCCTTACAAACAGACAAAGATTTTTTAGAGAAGTTTATTTGTTCTTTGAAATATCATATGTGTCTACCATAATATGCAAGCATACACTGTCTTGTAGTCATAATTGAGTTTAAATAGTTAGCTAGTCGTAGGTTCATAGGTAGGTACTAAGCTATTGGCGCTAGGGCCTATATAAGCCTAGCCAAATGGTACCCTGCTTTTGCCACCCAAGAAAATTATTTTTCTATGCCCCTGTCAAGCAGAGCCACAGAAGTGATCCTCGGGGTGAATTTCCTATCTCCCATCCAATCATTAAGATTTTTCTTGAAGAGTGCTAATGAGGAACTTTGTTTGATATAGATAGGTAGTTTGTTCCAGAGTATGGGAAGTTTCTGAGACAGGAATCTATCCCTCCAGCATGTTCTGTTTATTGTGGTGACAAGGTTTAGGTCCCTAGAGCGTGTAGCTCGGAGGGATTGGGATTTCTTTACGTGGAGCATGTCCAACAGCTCTGGGTTGGACATAGCTTTTTATGTTAGGCAGAGATCACCTCTGAGTAGGTGATATGCGACAGAGTAAAGCTGGAGTTTTTTGAGACGCTCTGTGTAGGGCATCTGTTTGAGGCTGGTAATCCTCTTTGTGAGATATTTCTGTGGCCTTTCCAGTTGTTGTAGATATCTTGTGAGGTACATATAGCATATTAGTAATACAGCATGATTGTTATAAATAATGTTATATGTATTGTCTTGGATCTGTGTTCATCTCTTTTTCTCAAAACTGAAAGAAATGCTGGATTTATTATAATACTATATAGGCTCTTATAGACAGACTAAAACCAAATGAGTACAAGATCTGCTATATTTTACAGTTTGTAAGTTTTATAGCAAGCAAATGAGTGTTTATAATCTGAATATTATGTATATACTAACTCCTTTTAATTTTATTAAATAAGTCACACCTTTTATATATCATAACTTTAGAAGTAGTAGAGTGATCCTAGATACTTATTTGTGGGTCGGTGGTATTGTTTGAATAGGATTACTATTCAAACCAGGAGTTTTAAACTCCATGGAGGGGGGCGAGAGATGGGAAAGAACAGTGCATGTATAGCAGCTACAAATTAATTCTTTTTTTTTTTTTTTGGTGTCTACTATTCTTGATAGAAAGCTTATAGTTAAGAATTTCAATTGTCTTATATCTATGAGTAAGCAGTTCACTAGATATAACTATAGTTTTTTAGTACCATATTAGATACAAAAGTATGAGGGTATTATAAGGCCATTTTAAATGCATATCAGTTATCATCAATGGATTAAATAATGGTTTTAAAATGGATATTTTTTACAAATTTTTAAAAATATTTCATTCCCAAGTTATCTTTTTGCAGAAAACACATTTAATAAAAGAAGATTTTGACAGACTTAATACTAAGCACTATTCTGCATTGACTAGTCCTCATTATAAACAAAATGAAGAGGGGTGACTATTTTATGGAAAAATTCTATGCCTCTACCTAAAATCCTGAATACATTTAGTGATGAAAAAGGCATGTTTTTGTTCAGTGACTTTAGAGACTCAGAGGAAACTATACACTTTTATTAATGTCTGTTGGATACCTGGATTGGGAATACAAACAATTAAACACCAGCTGGTCAAAATAATATGAATATCAAAGGGAAACATTTCCCCGGATTTACTAAACCTCCGTGCAGGACCAGCTTAGTCCTGCATGGAAGCACCCATTTAGGAGCAGGATGACAGCGCACCATGCATGTTAAGAAGGCACACTGCCCGAGCTCCTAGGCTTACACGGAGCGTGTACGAGTGCAGGGGGCGTGTCTGAGTGCAGAGCTCCCAGAATGAACACTCCCCTGCAATGTAAAACAGTAGAAAGTGGTAAGAAATGAGCAAAACTGCTGATAGGTGTCCGCATATCCCCACCAACAGTCCCCCGTGTGTACAACAGCAACTGTACATACAAATTAAATGAAGAAACCCATGTATTTATATATTTTTAAAAATCCGAGTACAGTTAAGCATAGGTGCGCAGGTGTGCCCATTGCTTAGCTACTGTTAAAGCAGCTTAAAAGGCTGAATAGGATAACAAGGAAGATATATGCAAATGAAACAGCTCAGCAATAGTGTAGTGGGCAGAGCATTCGCCTAATGAGCAGACAGTCCTGGTATGAGTCCCACTGCAACACAGTCTATTTTACATGGCTAAGCATGCTATAACCAATATTTTTGGTGAAATACCCACTAAATAACACATATTTATGAACTGGAGTACTGCAGGAAATGCACATGTGAAGTATCAGCGTCGTAATGAATAAGGCACTAGTAAGCAGGTTTAAGCACAAATAAGCAGTAGTAAGCATATATAAGCACTAGTAAGCATGTTTAAATGCATTTGAATGGGGGTAAGTGATGCCTACAAACATTAAGCAATGTAGAAGCTAACTGAGTGTAAGAAACTGTAACCTGAAGTTAGCAGTGCTTACTTCCAAGCAAACCAGCTTACAACTGCTTTAAAGTGCCTTAATCCCTCTGTAACCAACGGCCTGTATTCTGTCCAACAACAAAATAAACAGTCTCTACAAGGCTCGAACCCAGGACCATGCACACCATACACAAAGTGATTTATCACTAAGCCAGGCCAGATATACATAAACTGACGTTTTCAGAAACATAACATCCAGCCCAGTCATGCAACAGTACAGAGAATGTATACCAACATCTAGATGTATGTGTGAGTGTAAATATATTAATATCTAAACAGATACAACATATATATATATATATATATATATATATATATATAAATATATGTATATATATATATATATATATATATATATATATATAAATATATATGGACATATATACATGCAAATGCCGACATCTACACATATGTATGTCAACACCTATATGTCAACATATACACAGAAACTTACATATATGTACGCAAATATATATCTCCACAGGTATATATGGACATAGTTATAAATATATAAGCAAATCTATATATCTATGTAAGTATACATGGCCATACATATGTAGATAGCAATGGCAGATTAACAGAAACATATATATGTCCACATGCACCGTTAATGGGGTTGAGAGGTCCCAAACAATATACGTCTTGTACGAATTGCCATACCCCCCCCTACAGCCAAACACATCTGCCCTGCAATACACTACCAAGTTTATTTCATTTTATTTGTTTTATTTAAATAGGAATTGAAATTATTTTTCTTTTATTTTTTATTTTTTCTATATTTCATTCCCCTCTTCCCCACCCACTAGGCGGGCCGACCAGTACAGGCCCATCCAACCCAGCCTCTCTTTGACCAATATTTTCTTTACCCACAGTTCTGCTTCCCACACCACTGCACACATATGCAGCCACCACCCCTTCTCTGATTACTGGCCCGTAGCAACCACACCATCACACTTTGCCCATCCTCCACTCTTCCTCCCCTCTGGACTTATCTTGTACATTGTCCCGACCCAAGTATCTTCGGTCTTCCACACACTGTAGTCCATGCACATATGAACACAGCCATGCTTACCTTTGGAGACATGAGGTTACCACAAAGAAAAACACCTAATTTTGGGGTCATCCCGCATGGGACAAATATTTTCTTGGTAATAACAATAGAATTCATGGGTTGACTTTGTTTACACCAATGGTTTTATTTTTAGGTATTGCAAAGCATATGTGGTACACAAGGTTGCCCGGTATGTACACGACACATAATAGGAATGTCTAATTTAGGTATACGGGAAACACATGACCCTTGTATACACATGGCACTATAGGTACCCCTCTTGATAACTAAATTATTTTCTAATGAAGATGCACACAGCAGCACCTTGCAGGACTGCTGGTAACTGAATCACCTCTTTATTATAATGATAATGAAGATGCACCCAGCACCTTGCAGGACTGCTGGTAACTGAATCACCTCTTTATTATAATGATAATGAAGATGCACACAGCACCTTGCAGGACTGCTGGTAACTGAATCACCTCTTTATTATAATGATAATGAAGATGCACCCAGCACAGGGGACTGGTGTAACTGAATCACCTCTTTATTATAATGATAATGAAGAGTCACACAGCACATTGCAGGACCACTGGTCTCACAGTATTATTGGTTAAGAACTGTGTTGGTAATTTAAATAAACAGCTCGAAATATTGTATTTAAACAATGATAAAATGGTTGTTTTTAATAATGAAACATGTCTTTCTGAAGAAGTCTTGATAATAAAGAAGACAAAAGAGCTAAATAATACATGAGTTCCGGGTGTTTTCTCTTCAATTCATTTTGAATTTGTTTGGAATGCTTTTGTGTCATGGAGTTTGTTCGGTTTTAGTGATAATTATCTTCGTTTATCCGTTCAGTTTGGTAACTTATATTTATATATATATATATATATATATATATATACATATATATATATAAACATATATATAGATATAAATGTGACTACACATACACACGCAGACATATGTACAGTAAGATACTTATGTAAGTACACACAATATGGTACACCCACTATGCCTACAGTGAACACCCTAACAACTGGACACTGGATGACCCACCCATACAAATGACATTTGTTGCCTGCAACATATACCCACAGAGAGGTCATAGGATAAACACCACACACAGGTTTGCAGAAATGGAATACCTTTATTTGTGAACTATTACAGAATTACATGTCATGTCATATAGCTGTTCAGATACTGACATCCATATCAACAGAGTAGTGCAACTGTGAAACAGTTATTCTAATACAGTAGTCTGGAAAGGTCCACAACTGTTGCTGTCGAGGTCAAGACCTTCAAATCGTACATTAGTAAGGACAGGCTGGGCCACAGGATACCACACAATCAACAGTAAGTGATGCAGGTGTATAGTCCAGCAGCCTCTATCTACACTCTGTATACAATCGCTAGGTGGTAAAGATTTCAATTGACCAAATGGGATGTAACTGTTACATAACAAGGCCTAACTGACACCATCACAGGCAACCTGGCACACAGAACAGTCTGTATGGCAGGAGGCAGTAGGCCTGCAGTAACCCACTTTATGTAAGTAATGTCAAGATAGGTGACATGTATGGTAGTGTACATTCAGATACCTTAAGGCAGCTCACCCCTGATACCCCCACATGTTATAACAGCCTAGGTTATGTATGGTGCATCCCCCCCCAGACTCATTAATACAGGGCCATATACCACTGTTACATACACTGGCTTCTGGAGTGCATATGGCCACACATGAATTGTGTAGGTGAAGCCTACACATATATGGCCCCAGCCCCATCGTATGTGTGGGGGATAACAGCAGTGGACTGCTGGCAGGCATGGCAGCGTGGTATATGTATATGTGCATATGTATCTCTATTTGTATATGTGTAGACATATACTGCTCTGTATATGTATATATCTGGGTGTGTATATGCATATCTAGGTACATATACACACCCATCTATATATGTCAATATGTACATGTGCAATTATCTATATAGATATCTGGATAATCATATTTACATATATATTCACCATATATCTTGAACATGGGGTGTAGCCCTACCTCAGCTCCTATAGTCCCACCTTCATAGTGCAAGGGGATGTCAGGCATGTATAGCAGATATAGTAGCAGACTACAGCTACTGTAATAGGGATTGTCTTCACAGACATGGTATGTGTGGGAGGTCACATCTGCTTTTTACATGTGCACCATTGGCTACTGACAGACATCGTAAGGACATCATAGTACAGTACCGCTGCAAGCACGTAATGCTCCTGTGGACTACAGCAGTGATATTGGCCAATAGATGTGGACATTCTGACACACTCTGTACAGGCCAGAGGTATACACAGAACCCCTTAGTGCAGAACATGTGGACCAAGCCTGACAATATGGATGTTAAACAGCCATGTAGATGGGTATAACACATAACTACTGGCATACATTCGCCTGCATAGGTTATGCATTTGCACACCTCTGTCTGTCCTGACACATAATAACTGCTGGTACAGAGGTGCCATGGCCACATATTATCCACTAGATATCGACATACATCTGTACAGCATCCCACCGCTCTGACATATATGACTGTTAAGGGAGACCTGGCAGCAGTACATCTAGAAAATATTTGGGCATGACACCTCACTGGGTAAGTACACTAAGCTGCTAGGCATGTAACAAAGCACTGTGCAGGCTACAGGCAGACTGGCTCAAAACTGGCCTACATCTCCTATGGGGGAATGCACATGTACCTGCATATATAGCAGGCTCTACAGGCATGTCACAGCACAGGTTAAGCTGCACCTGTGTGAAAGTGCATAACCACAACCAATATGAACACTGCCACAGCCACATATGGTAAGCTAGTATAATATTACGGTATATGGACTATCTGTTCAACACCATCCTCATATGTGCCACTCACACACTGATCCTACATATACTGGACTGCTACACAGTTTGGTCTGATGCCCGTCTGTGGTATGGGACGTGTGTGTGTATGACCCTACAAACATATAAGCCAGTATGGTAACATATAGTGGAGCAGCATGTAACATCAGATAGGATGGGACCTAGGACGATGATTTCTACCACAGTCTGTACACAGGCCAAGGTACATATTAACAATACACACACTGTCAGCATTCACCTTAAGTACACAGACGTCAGTACTGTACAAACAACCACAGAATGTCCGGGTCATGTCATCAAATATAACCCCTACTGTGCATAACATGTTTAGCATTCTGATATCTCACTGGCCTGTTATCAAATATGATGACACTAATGATGGTGTACAGCACATATGCACCTCTTAATGCACGACATATGTACAAAGGTTGACAGAGTTGTGGCTGGAAGCACATACACAGGGCCAATACTGACATGTTGCTGTGATAACCTCATACTTTTACTGATGTAACAGGGTTTGTTGCAACATATGTCCTATGAGGGATATGAGATCAGTAACTGTCATGGCTTTCACCATCTACAGACTGCAATCCTCACACTACCTTCTGCAGTTCACAGACAGATGCTTTGTGGGTAACACATGAAACCAAAGGCACAACATACTGCCCAGTCAGCAGATGACCCTACAGATGGGGTTTCCTCATAAACATAGAACTAACATGGCAGGTATTAAAACATGTAGGGCAGCCATATCCACACACACACTGTTAAACCAACATTACCCCAAATGCAGTATAGCAGCACTTACAGTCTGTAGTCAGGTCAGGCACATCCCCCTCCTGTGTGTTGCCCTGTTTCCACAGTGTATGTTGTTAGAGGTAAATACCCAATCCATCTGAAATGCTGTTTGCCAATCAGTAGATCTAGTTCCTGCTCACAGTGAATGAAAAGGGCCAACACCAACATGATGTTCCTAGATATTGGAGTGTGTTTCCATGCAATTGGCTATGGGAATGTTACCACAGCTGTTCCACATGCAATCAGCTAGGGGAGGGCTGCAATTCATGCAGAGGCCATCAGCTAATTATGAGCATCACTTAAAATGCACTGCTGCTACCTAAGAAAAGCAGGTGTAGGTCTCCACATCCACCAGTGAGGGAGTGAGAGAGGCATACAGATGCATTGACAAGTCTGGGAGTGGTGGGAGAGTAAAACTTAACCATGTTTGTGTCACACACCTACCAGCACAGGGTATCAAACCCCTGACTACTATGTAGCGCTATCACAGACCTATGCAGTTATTGGATGTGCCACATAGATTACCTTTTATGGAGTCCTCAGAACATATATGTGATGGTGAGTGACATCTGCAACAGGGATATGGTAACTATAAGGTAGATGAAGTACATGTGCCTGTCCGCATGAACAGGTGCCAGCGTCAACACAGCCACACTCTAACAGGGATGCACACACATTGGCACATTTGGCAGGGCCAGGGATATAGCTCATCACTAGTGAGATTGCCACAAAACATTACTGTGCAGGTATCACATGCACCACATGGGTCATATGGAGGTTATATGGGCAAAAGGTATGGGGAGGTGTCTGGCATCAGACAGCATGCTTCAGTATGCCACTGGGGGTTGTAGTGAGTGTGGATGTGATCATACGCATCATAAAACACACACACACAAACACACAGGGTGCCGGTACTGACATGCATGGGTGCATTTATGCATGGGTATGTGGGGGCGACTGTGCCAGATGGCTATACAAGGCTAGGTGATGGGTATACCTTGGCATCAGGCCACATGACAATGGTCTGCATTGTGGCTCAGGGCTGTGGTTTCTGCATTTGCCCACACAGGTGGGTATTGTATCCACCATCCAGTCACCTGGGTGACTATTGCATGTGGCCAATGCTGTGCATCACTTGGCATGTATGTGTTCCTTAGTCCATGACATGGACAGTGTCTGGGATGTGCACACCTCCCACATGCATGTACAGTGACATGTGGAACTGTACCTGGGGAGTCGGGCCCATGTTGAATGCACAGATTATCATCAGATGTGCCAGTCTTGGCCACCTGTGGCAGGAACTGGTAATGGACAGCAGGTTACCCTGCACCTACATTGATAGCATGCTAACGACATTTCCTGGTGTCAGTGGCATCTGTCCATACAGGGCATGTTTTCAGGCATGGTATGTCCTTTGTGGGTCACATGTGATGGCATCACAGGTGTTGCAGGTGTCCAGTGGGGAAGATGAGGAAGGTGCACTGTCTGCATGTATATGCCTATTGGACAGATGGACATGGTGCTATTCCATCTGTAGGCCACTGCATTCACTCCATAGTTACTATCACTCGCCAATATGCAGTGTACTACACACATATTGGCTGTTGCCTTGGTATGTGTGTGTGTGTATGAGATAAGGGGTGAGAGTGCACTCTGGGTAATACTGGGGTTGCTAACTGTGATTGACTGGCCTTGATGTCACATGTATGGGTATGGATTTGCACCCCAGCCTCTCAGCTGTTTTACAGCTGTTATCCCTGTACACCCACCTCCACACAGGATACCAGTTTTACACAGACACACACACACACACACACACACACACACACACACTCACCCCTATCATTTATGGGTGTAGAACCCCTAACTAATTAGTTTATTACAATACAGCACTATGCAGGTATAGTATGCACCATGGAGTACTCCTTCCCCAAAGGTGTATATCACATTGGCTGACATCAGCAGGATAGCCAAAGTAGGGCATTTGACATGTACTGAGTGTGACTAGCCTAAAATGCATTGCACCCTACACAGATATTGGAACACACACACAAAACATCCATAACCGACTTGTGTGGGTATAGAACCCCTAACAAAGGTCTATAGCAACCAAACACTGCTACTGGGTACACACCCTGTATGAACAACAATATAATAATAGATAAAGATCTAAGGTGAGACTTAACCTTCAGTATATATACACAGTTTATTCAAATTACTTAATTAATAGTTTAAACATATAAGACAATTAATACTGTTGTATATACAAAATAAATTATATTAATAGGTTTATATTTATATTTATTTTTATTTGTATTTATAGGACAAGGTGTTCCATCTATCTATTAACTATACAGTTCATTAGGGGTCCTAATTGTAATTGACTGTCGCCCACATTCATTGTTTTTAATATTGTTTTTAATATTGTATGTGCTGATTAAGGTGTTGGATAAACATTATTTATTTATTTACACCTAAATAATCTATTTATATAGAAGGTTGTTATAAATGTTTTATTATTCATTTAGCTTGAGGTTTCAGTAAATAATTAAGTAATTCTGTGTATATATACTGAAGGTTGGTAAGTCAATCTTTATCTATTATTATATTGTTTTTGTGTTGGTGTGGAAATTAAAGGTCTATAGCACACTACAGCATGGAGCTGCTATAGGACGGTCCACGGGGATTACTGGAGAATTCCTTCCCCAAAGATGTATAACACATTGGCCGATATCAGCAGGCTTGCCAAAGAAGGGCATTTGACATGTACTGAGTGTGACTAGCCTCTAATGCATTGCTCCGTACACAGACATTGAAACACACAAAACATCCAGAACTGCCATAGGTAGGAATAGAACCCTACCAGATTTCTACATCACACTACAGCAGTACGCAGTTATGGCATGCTTTACAGAGATTACTGTGCTACAGTCTTCCCAGAGGTATATTTCTAGGTGGATGACATCAGCAGCCTTACCAAAGAAGAGCATTTAAATTGTAGGGGGTGTGACTACCGTAAAAAGCATTTGCTTTCTACACAGACAGTGTCAGACAGACAGACACACAAGCACACACAGTTGCCAAGGCTGGGGTTAGAACTCCTACCTAACTACTTTATCACACTACAGCAGTACACAGTTCCAGGATGCGCTACAGAGATTACTGGGATACAACCTTCCAAGAGGTGTATTTCTAGGTGGATGACATCAGCAGCCTCACCAAAGAACAGCATTTCAATTGTAGGGGGTGTGACTACTCTAAAAGGCATTGCTTTCTACACAGACAGAGTCAGACCGACACACACGCAAATGCACACATACACACACAGTTTCCAAGGCTGGGTTTAGAACTCCTACCTCACCAGTTTATCACATTACAGCAGTACACAGTTACGGCACACACTACAGAGATTACTGGGCTATAACTTTCCCAAAGGTGTATTTCACAGTCGATGACCTCAGCAGGCTTGTCATAGTGGGGCTATGGGGAGGGCAGTGTGTGTGCATGGGTCATAACCCATTCATCTAGGGGTTGACACGCCACATGTGGGTACAACCTAGGTCATATTTCACAGGTACGTGTATGCATCTGCTAGATGACTACTTCCTTGAACAGTCATGTTGCACAACAGGCATGTGCACCACATACTCTGTAATGCTGACAGATACCGGTGGCTAGTATCTGCAGTGAGTGACATCTGACCCTCATGTGGTTGTGGCCTTTTGCCTGTGTGCTGGGTGGGACAGTCCTGGATGGCTCCTTGTCACAGTCACCCTCTTCCACACATCTATGTATGTCTATCTTTGGCTTATTATAGTGTGTTGTTCTTACATATATGTCTGTATTCCTATCCATTGTGTGGTGCAAAGCATGAGTGGTGCATACTGAGGAGTGTCTGCACTAACATCTGCAGCTGTCAGATATGTCTGGTCCACTGGTGTTTGCAGACATGGCCTTCATGTGTTTGTGTGTGAGCATGCCCAGTATGACCTTTCCGTATGCTATTGACTGACATTGCCTTCATTTCTCTAAGTGTGTGGGCATGCACAGTATGGCCGTCTGTATTGAATGTGTGGATCTAGTCCAGGTCGTTTGTACTGCAGTGCTGACTTTTGTGTTGTATACCTACAGGTAGCATGCTGTCTCTGCAGGGTATCTGTCGATCATTTGGCATGGACTGTTACTACATTTCTGCATTTTGAAATTTCTGCATTTCAACATAGGATGGGGGGGCACACCTGTCTATTTCAACATTTCTACACAGGATTGGGGGGGCACATCTGACTGTGACTACATTTCTACATAGGATTGGGGGGGCACAGCTGACACTTGTACACATTTGCTAGGACTGTACTCGTATGTCGGGTACTCCATTTCAGTCTGTTGTCTTACCTATCGTGCTGACTAGAGGCATACCAGTGTACTATAGATCTTAGCCTTTAATTACCTACATATTAGTTAATGACTTCCTACCCTTCAGAACTGACATCCCACTGCCTGACCTGCTGTAGTCTGTCTGTGTAGGCCTGGGGGTGGTTACCCATAGGCCTCATTCAGAGGCCATAGCACCGCCTTTGTTTTGGTTTGTCTACACCTGTCCTGCTGGCTGTGACTGTTGTTGGGTATCTGACCCCGCCTGACTGGCATGTGTGAGTCACTTACCTTGTGGGTGTCCCAGTACTGAGGGTGGTAAAGCAGGGCTGCCTATGTTGGATGCACATAGTACATTCCCTACACATGGTTAGGCACAGTTAGTGTAATGTTTGACATCCCTTTTACTGTATGTGAGAGTCAGAGAGAGGTGTTATTCTCTGGGTCCCTCCTAAGTCAGAGTATGTGCTATGCATTGCCTCTTTGACAAGGCCAGGGCATACTGGGCATGCCTACTTCTGCCTACTGGGGCAGGCTCAGGTTGTACCTCCTCCGAGTCACTCTGTGCCTGTGCAGGCTTTGGCAATGGTGGGGGGCTATGTGGCCCTGCCTGTGCTGTTCCTGCTGCAGCTGTTTCCACAGGGTCATATTGTGTAGCATGGCACATACGATGACAATTTGGGTACATGTAGCTGGTGAGTACAGCAAGGATCCACTGAATGTGTCCAGGCACCGGAACCGGAACTTGAGCATCACAAACACATGCTCTATTATAATTCTGGTATGTGCGTGTGCCTCATTATGGTAGTCTTGTTCGGGTGTGTGTGCATTTCTGATGGCTGTCATCAGCCACGGCTCCTGTGCGTATCCAGCATCCTCCACTAGGTGACCGTCAGGGATGTCCAGCCAGCACACACATTTATTATTATGCCCTGGGCATCATGCATGACCTAGCAGTTGATGGAGGGGAAGCCCTTGGGGTTGATGTAGACCCTACCCCGCTCACCAGGTGGTGCTTTGATACATATGTGCATTCAGTCTATAGCGCCGACTATCTCAGGGTATTCTGCTATTTGGTGGAACAGTTGCATATTGCTGGCCAGTGCCTCACAGGTGTTGGGGAAATATACGTGCTCACTGGCATGTGCTGACATGACATCCAGGAACTAGTGGAGTACCCTGGATGTTGATGCCTGTGAAATCCCCATCATATCCCCAGTTTGGCCTTTGGAAGGTACCTGTAGCTGGTATTCTTAGGCCTACACATACCTTGGTATCCACTGGGATGGGTTCCCCTCTGTTAGTTCTGTGTGTGAGGCATGGCCGGCACAGATCAACAGTTTGTTGTAGGAGGTCCCTGTCCACCCTATAGTGCTCCACTATCTTCAGCTCATGTAGCCCCTGGTAGGTTACCCTGGGTCTGTACACTCTTCTCCGTATCCTCACTGTGGGTTTGTGGACAGCATTCATATCCTCACCACCCTCAGACTCTTCCACAAGTTGTTGTATGATAGCTATTGCAGCCCCTATCATTTTACTGTACTGAGTGTTAAACGTTCCCCGCTTATTTACACCGGTGGTGCAGAGTATGGGAAAAGCCAGTGGGGAAGGTGTTTGCATATTTTATAGTAGTGTTCTGGGCTAGGCTGGTCTGCTGCCTGTGTAATTGGCTGATGCTGATACATTTCACCTGCCAGCTATGCTAGTTCTCCTTGATTACCTTCCTACTGCTGTTTTCCCTTCCCATTGCCTTCCTGTTTAACCCTGTGTGTGCGCCATGCAAACACAGTGCTCAAATGTGCACAGAGCTGCTATTTCCTGGTTTAACTTTTTTTTTCTTCCTATAATTCCTGGTGCATGGTGCACACACCCACTTAGGCTTTGTAAAGAGAGCTAAGCAGGTTTAGACACACCCCCGAGCTTAGCTGTGCTAAACTAGGAGCGATCCTGAGCCACACGGCTCCAATCTGCTTACAGTATGCCTGATACCCCCTCATGATGTCACCTAACTCCTAGGCTTGCACCAAGCTATTCCTACTCTGACACTGTTGGGACCTGACTCACATGCTGGGGAATACTGGGATTCACTTTCCTTCCCCTCATTTGCATAGGATTGCCTGCTAATGCATAGTTACATGACTCACACTGAGCCTCCCCCCTTAGCAACCACTACTCACTGGCCAGGCTGTCTTCTGCCTGCCAGTGACTTGCATGGCAGAATAGTGATTTTAGTTAGACTGCTTATTTTACGTTTATTTTATTATTTTCCCCCGATCCCATTTGCTCGCCGCTGCCCTACACTTAAAGAGCCGCAATCGGCTAAAAGAAAAATAAAAGTTGATTTTTGTATTTTTTTTTGTTTGCAATGCCAATGGCCTTATACTTGGCCATTAGCATGCTTACTACACAATACGCAGCCTTTATTTGGGGCTGTCACAGCTCAGTTTTGGATTTTGCAGAAATGTACTCGGTTACTAACCGAGTACATTTCTGCAGATAGCACTAGTCCTGCATGGACTGTTGCAAGCTTCCTGGATTGCAAAATCACCTTATTTGCATAGATTTCTCCTGCATATGGGGTGATTTGCATACCAGGGCTTAGTTAGTGCAGGATTAGTGCAGGAGCGCTCGTGCACACCCCTGAAAACTGTTCCTGGATCACACGTCAGACATATTGCCTGCTTGAGCTCCTGCACCGATCTTGCATTCCATGCAAGCTTTTGAGAATCCGGGGGATTATTTTTGCAGGTGACTTTAATTTAATTTTATCTGACAAGGATAGCAACACTAGCTGTAAAAAGAAGAAACCTGGAGTTCACTGACCTGTATAATATGACAGATATAAGTGAATTTTCAGTATCAGACTCACTCTTTTTTATACATTTCTCACACAGACATGGGACATAATCATGAATAGCTACAGCACATTGTTTCAAATGAGATCACTACTAGAATAGATAACGTTAAAGCTGTCTCTTACCTACTTTTGGATCATAACTTGATAACATTTTAAGTTATATTGAATTCTAGCAATAACATCCCAATTAAAAGGATTCCTGCATATTTAAGCAATATGAAAGATTTTAAGGAGTTCTTTCATAAAGGAATTCAAACTTTTACTGAAATTAATCATACAGGTAACACCTCAGAGATTTTTGTATGGAACTCTTTAAAGCATACCTTCTTGGCAAAATTACAAGTTGGTATGCACAAAAAAGGAAAGAATGGGACAAAAAACTGATTGAATTACAGGAGGAAATTAATAGGTTAAAATGAGTCAAAAAGAAATAGCAGAATTAAATAGCTTAAGTAGTAAATATTTAGAAATTTTACAACATAAAACTATGATAAATTTAGAAAAGATTAAAATAACCAATTATTCCATAAATCCTAAATCCATGCATAAATTGGCTACTAGAACAAAAATGATTGTTAAATCTAACCACATCAAAGAATTATAATCCTCTAGTAGTAAAAAGAAGGTTACTGAAATAGAAGCTATTCTGGATGTTTTCAGGCCTCAGTTTAATAAGATTAATCAGCATAAACCAACAATGGATACACAAGATCTAATTAAAACATTTATAAAAAATGTACTGAAAACAGACTGTCAGAGAATCAAATAAAAATAATTGACAAACCTATATCAATGTCTGATCTCAAAATTCAAATTAATAAATTAAAACCCAATAAGGTACTTGGAAATGACAGTATAATACCTGAACTATACAAAATGATGACTAAGGATGCTTTGAGTATTTTACTAGAGGTATTTTCAATAGTTAAAGGACTCATGAAGATACCACCATCCTGGAAATATACCCTAAAATTCCCAATTGTAAAACCTGATAAGGACTCAACATAACATTCTTCATATAGACCAATTTCATTATTAAATGTAGATTATAAAATATTCATGGCAATCTATTAAAACAATTTCTTCCAATTTTCATAGATTAGTACTATGTTAACTGCTCTTGTGGGGTATTTTTAGTTTAGCCAATTACCCAATATGAGAAACAAACCCTGCACCGTGTGCCTGTAAGGTAAACACCATAACCATTATGCCAGCCTCCCAGTCCTTATATCAACCTCCTGTTGATAAACAATGATCAGGCTGGGTTTATAATGAACAGAAACACCATTGATAATATCAAGAGAATACTACCAGTAATTGATTATACTAAAAATAAAAAAAAGAACTAACTTTGGTTAGTCTGGATATCGATAGTGCATTTGATTTAGTTAGTTGGTAATATTTACTACTAGTACTGGAGGAATGTAATTTTTCAAACAATTTCTTACAATTGGTCAAACTTCTCTATGAAAACTCCTTTGTATACATTAAAATAGGCTCATATACTTCCCAAGCCATCATGATTACTAAAGGTACTAAACAGGGTTGTCCCTTGTCCCCATTGCTAGTTATGAAACCTCTTGCAAATTATTTAAGATCAAATAAAAGATCAAAGGCATACTAATAAATAATGATTTAATCCCCATGTGGGGATATGGATCTCATAAACAAGGACACAGGCACTCTCCAAGCACTCGATCCCTCCCAGTTCGGATTTGTCAAGGGTAGATCTTGCCTTTTGAACCTGGCTGACTTCTTTGAGAGTGTCACCAAGGCCCTGGATGAAAAAAAGTTAGTACACACAGCTTACCTTGACTTGGCCAAGGCCTTTGATACAATTCCCCTCTCAAGCATTATCAAAAAGCTAGCACAACTTGGTGTAAATCCCTGTCTCATCAGGTGGGTGGGCCAACTGGCTCATCAACAGGACCCTCAAAGTCAAAATAGGCATCTCCACCTCCGATAGCAGACCTGTCACCAGCAGAGTTCTCCAGGAATCTGTCTTAGGACCCCTACTGTTTGGCATCTATTTCTCAGAGGTCCAGGCAAAGACAAAAGGTCTGTGGTTGACCAAGTTTGCGGATGACTGTATGTTGGGTACTGTCATTGACTCTCCTAATGATGTTAACATACTGCAAGAGGGTCTCACAGCAACTAATGACTGTTGCCAAAGTCATGGCCTCAAGCTAAATGCAAAAAATGTATCATCATACCATTCGGCAAAAACACAACCCCTACTGATTACCACATCAACAGCAACCCCCTAAGCACACAACCTGTGGTGAGAGACCTGGGCACTTGGGTTGATAACCTCACATTTGTCCATCATGTAGGGGCAGTGGTCAGAAAAGCCTTTTACTTGGTTCATCTCATAAGTAAAGGGATTGCAGCCAGAAAAAAGGAGGTTATTACCTCTCTATACTCCTCCCTTATTGCACCAATAATTGAGTATAATGCCCCATTTGGGATGAACCTCTCCAAACATCTGCACCAACTGGAAAGGCCACTGAAATACGTCACAAAGAGAATCCATGGCTTCCAACACCTATCCTATGCAGACAGGCTCAAATCACTATCAATCTACTCAATTTCGTACAGATTGCTTAGGGGGGATCTGTGTCTTGGACCCTGCCCTACTAGAGATGCTCCATATCCATAAGTGTAACTCTTCATGCACTACTCACTCAAAAAGTCTGAATCTAATATGTGACATCAACAAAACCTGCTGGAGAGACAGGTTTTCTCCCAGAGGCTGCCCCATCTCTGGAAGAGACTTCCCATACACATCAAACAGAGAACCACATTGAACCTTTTCAAGCACAACCTTGATGAGTGGATGGGAAACCACAAATCTGTCCCAGGGGTTCCACCTGTGTCTCTCATTGACAGGGGTGGCAGGTGCTAACTGAGGTTTCTTTTTGAGGATAAACTCTTGGCTAGGCTTATAAGGACTCCAGGGCTATTAGCCTAGTAACCTCATATGATCCTACAAAAATACAATTATTTGCAGATGACATCCTATTAACTTTGACTGATTGCAATTCTTCTCTTATAGCAGAATTTCTAGCAGTAGAAATATTCCAGAAGAAATCAGGACTCAGTTTTAATGATAACAAGTCTAAAATGCTACCTGTTAATTATAATACTAATAAAATAGATAAGAAATTATATAAATCCATTGTGAAAGATGTTACTTAGGGATAATCTTGTCTGATAATTTTAAAGATATAACAACCCTTAATTATAATAATAACTTAAATTCCATAAAACAATCTCTTAATAAATGGAATAATTTGTATTACTATGGAAGAGAGTCTCTCCTTAATTAAAATGATTATCCTTCCTAAAATTCTATATATAATACAATCTTTATCCCTCCCACTCCCCAAAAATATAAAATAGTATAATTATTTGTTTCTGAGATTTTTATGGTTTCTTAATAAGCCTAGATTGTCTTTAAACCATCACATTAGAGATTGGACATTGGGTGGTATTGGTCTTCCAGATTTAGAATTATATTCCTTATCCTCAATTGTTAAGACAATAATTTATTGGTTAAATAACAATTATAATGCAGAACTGAAAGATATTCAGGGAGGTATTTGGTTTAAATCCAACAAGCTAATAAAATCATATCATACTAAAATAGCTACTAATACATTTCATTGGTTAGTACAAGACTATTTTATAGAGAACAAAAACAAACCAGTTAGCTCTTATTATATTAATATGATAATAACCACCTTTAAAGATTTCATTTTCAGGAATCCTGAATCTAAAGCATGGATTTTATGTATTTCAAATTGCCTGGACTCAGAATAGTATTAATACATTTAATTTAACAATGACTACATTTAAAGACAAAAACTGTCATACTGGTATCAATTACTAGACAATGGAAGATACAAAATGTTGACCATATCATTAATAAGTTTGAGTTAAGCAAAGACATGTATTTAGAAATTCAAAATTGTAGATACTTGGTTGAACATAAGATTAATCTAATACAACTCTTTTCCCATATTCATTGATTTACTCATTATTCTAATGCACCAGAATATAATTAAAAAGGAACTTCTATCTAAAATATGTAAGGTACGTAAGAAATCAACAGTATGTCACAGAGAAAGCTATTTGGGATTATTTTAGACTTGTTAATAATAACTCAACGGGTGAAGATGATAAAAAATAGTACTCCAATCTTCAAAACAAACTACTTCATCACTAAGGTGGAGGATATTCTCTTGGAAGGTCTTACATAGAACCTTTATCATACCACATAAAGATGAATTAATGTTCAATAAAGACATTGGATGCTGGAGATATAAATTAAATGTTAAAACTGTCTGGCAGCATATGTTTATGACTGTATAAAACTTAAAAACATATTGGGATAATATGAATTATCTCTTACAGTCTGTTTTTAATGATAATTTTATGCTGTTCAAATCTCTTAATTTATTTAATACATCTATTTCCACTTCTGTCATGAAAATAAAATACCCTCTTTTATGGAGTATCTTAACATTAGCAAGAAAAGTCATCCCCAAGAACTGGAAGAGTCAGACTGCTCCTACTATGATGGAGTTTGTACACTTGGCAACTGAAGTTTGTCATCTTGAACTTATCACAATCAAAACTAGAAAATATAGAATCACCTCTTCATATAATATATTGCTGAAATTTAAAGAACTTCTGGATAAACAGACTTTAATAATTAACAACTATTCTTATCACATTTCTTTTTCTGTTTAAAAAGTTTTGTTTTATAGTAGACACCATTGTAAATAGTTATTTCAGTTGTTGTTTACCATTGTTTTATAGATACGTATGTTTGTTTTATAATATTTCTATTAGCATATAATAATGTTTTGTTGTTAACGGTTTCAATAAAAAGAGTTGAGGGAAAAAAAAGAAGAAAAGGCAGATTGAGTGTATGATCCAAAGCTGACCATGAGAAAGTAGCCAAGACCTGTATTAGTAAAGATGCAATCATACCAGTACAAAGAGATGACCCTGACAAAACTGTGGAAGAGCGGAAAGGTATTAAAATTGGAGACAGCAGAGTATTTGTTAAAAATGATTGTTCACTGAAAACCAGGTAGAAATTTATCCTAACAATCAGGGAATGTTGAGAGGCAGGTAACTGACTCAAACTGCTGCATCCAGCTGTCTTCAGAACATTTTTTTCCTGGAGGATCAAAGACATATTTGGATACAGCACTGGCAAAGTTGGCTAAGTTAGAAAAAAGTTTATCCAAGAAAAAAGTAAGCCAGCAAACAAAAAAGGAACCATGCTTATCATGTTTCTAACAATAAAGTTCAGAGAGTGAATTTGCCATTGAAGCCTTTTCTAAATCTCCAAAGGAAGCTGCTTGAGAGACAGAAAAAAAAGCATAGGAGTTGACTAGAAGACTCAGGAGTACTTTGGACATGAACCAGAATCTGGTGTTGGGAGGTGGAGATAACAGGAAGAAGATCAGTAGCACTGAAATTAGTGAATAAATGTGAGACTACAAAGCATCAGTCACATCTGTGAAATATGGTTTTGCAAGAAAAAAGTGGCTGAGAAAGACTGGACTTGTGCTGTAAGTAAAATAATTTTTGTTCTTATTAGTCTTAGTAAAAACATTTCATGATATAAACTAAATGTTTTGTATACTACATAGTCAGGGGTATTTTAAATGTGAGGGAACTCTTCAATGACTGTTCTATGTGCTAAGGATATTAAAACAAACAAGTATTTTTTTAGTTGTAAGAAATATGTTTTATGCAAAACAAGAAAAGAAAGTCTTACAGAGGCTTAAAGATAGAATTACAAAGATTCATTGCTGACTACATTTACATAAAGAGGAGATGTCTGCAGTTGCAAGCAGTTAATCTTGAGAGTTATCAGCATCTTTTGCTGAGGGGAAATGCAAAATGTAAAAGTAGAATGGCAAACAGATCAGTGAAAGTAATGTTTGAAATTATAGGAAGTAAATAAGAGATAGCAGGCTTAAAGAATGTCAGTGCACCTTTTCTTATGGCTAAAAGTTAATGTTTTCTGAAAAGCATTCAAGCTGCTTTTCACATCTGGGAAGGGAAAAGAGATAAGAAAAGAACAGATAGCAATCAGTGTAAGTGGGAACACAGGCTGTAGCAAGCACATTAACATGGGTCCCCCAAATTTTAGGTTAAGTAGTGTTTGTGAATGCAGCTGTTGATTTGAGGTAGTTGTTCCTATCTGGAGCATTAAACTTCACTTTTGAAGATGTACATAGTTTTACATGTTTATTCTAAGTTAATTGTTCTGAAAATGTATTTAGTTTTTTGTATGAGGGTTTTCATTACAACATAAAAATCTTGAAAAATGTGGCATAAGTTCACATAGATATGAAAAGAAAGAACTGTATAAAAGATTAGCCTGCCAAACAGTAGTCTGTGTGCGTAGCACAAAAATAGGAATACACATTAAAAAAAAAAACGGTCATCTGTAATAAATGGAAACAATAACTTTTTTATCATAATAGCTATATTATCCATATTATCTTGAAATGTAAATGGCCTTACATGTAGAGACAATAAGAAAACTGTATTCAATTATATTAAGGAATGCAGAGTGCAAATAGCAATACTGCAAGAGACACAGGTGAAAGGAAATGAGCATGAGAATTTAACAAAAAAAAAGGATTTCACGATGGATATTCAGCAGAATATCTGGGACAAAGGTAAAGGGGAGTAATTATAATAATTGCTAGAGTGGCTCCAATAGTTATAGAAGAGGGAAAAAAGACAATAATAATAGATTTGGGGTAGTATGGGGCTATTGGTAAGGAAAGAGTATTAATGCTGGCATGTATTAATATTTCACCAAAAACTGCTATTATGAGCTTAAGAAAATTTTGGAAGAAAATAATCAACTTTCATCATGGACCTAGAAGGGAAGTATAACAAAAGACGGTTGGTTTCTGAAGAAATTAATGAAAATATTTGGAATGAAATATGTGAATTCAGTAGTAGAAAATCAGACATATAATATATATATATATATATATATATATATATATATATATATATATATATATATATATATATATATATATATATATATATATATATATATATATATATATATACACACACACACACACACACACACACACACATACACACACACATATATATATATATATATATATATATATATATATATATATATATATATACACACACACACACACACACACACACACACATATATATATATGTCTATATATATATATATATATGTCTATATATATATATATATATATATATATATAGACATAGATATAGATAGATATAGATAAAGATAGATATCATTCCCAAAAGTATAATAGCTGGGCTAGACTAGCTAGACATTATACTTCACAGGAACATGTGCATTTAATTGAAAGCTTTGCCACACATCCAATAACTATTTCAGATCATACAGCAATAAAAGCTAAGATAAAATGTAGGGTAATGAGGTAAACATGATACACTGGTGCTTTTCAACCTACCTATTAAAAAGACAGAAATTTAAGGAATGGGTAGTGGAAATCATTCAAGGATTATTAGGGAAGACAGAAATTTCTTCAAAAGTTATAGTTAGTAAGTGGAATAAAATGGCTTTTGGATATTGGCAAAGGCTCTTGCTACCCTCATAGTGCCTTTTTAGGCAAGGCTCAAAAGACAAACCCACCTCCATAGGTATCACAAGGGATAAGAAACTAAGAGTAATGCTACTCAATGCCAGAAGTCTAAACCTCAAGATGCACGCACTCGAAACTCTCCTTAGCATGGAGAACATCGATATCTGTGCATTACAGAAACCTGGTTCAAGGCTCCCAAGAGCTCCCCAGCACTACCAGGTTATACCTCATACCATGCTTTTCGGCCCCATAACTTGGACCGAACCACAAAAGGAGGGGGAGTATCAATATTCGTCAAAGATACCCACACTTCCAGGTTGGTGGCACAGCACGAAGCATCAGAGACTATCCATGTGCAACTAACAGTGGGTAAAACTGCTTTCCAGTTTATAGCCTGCTACAGACCACCCTCCCAAACCCAGGAACCCCACTCGGCCTTCCTGAGAACACTGGAAAATATGAAGGTCTCTCCAAACACCATTATATTGGGTGACTTCAACTACCCAAACATAGACTGGGAGCATTACTCTAGCTCCAACACCCTAGCCCAAAGTTTCCTAGAATTTATAAACTCAAATGCTATGGAACAACTTGTTACCACTCCCACAAGAGGGGAAAACATACTGGACCTGATATTCACCAACATGGGGACTCTATGCTCCAGACCAGAAGTGTATCCCTCACTGGTAAGATCAGACCATAAACTAATCTCACTGGATATTCACATCCCGACTCCACCCCCTGCCCTGAAAACCACAGTGTAAAACTTCTCTAAAGCAAATTTCACACTCCTCAAAACTGAGGTGGAATCCTTCAAAGCCCCCGGGCCTGTGGAAAATATGGCCCAGACCACAGAATCCTTTATAAATGCATTCTATGAACACCTTCAGGAATGCATGGATCATGCAATCCCAGATAAAACCAAGACCCAATCCTCCAAAGGCAGAAATCCTGTCTGGTGGACCCCAGCCATAAACAAACTATACAATAGAAGGAGGAAGCTACTACATGATAGAGCAAAATCCCAAAAAGGGAAGGCATCTCTGATCAGTATTAGCAAAAAACTACGGGCACTCATAAAATCATCTAAGGCCAGCTTCGAGAGAAAAATTGCACAGGACACTAAGGATAATCACAAGGCTTTCTTTAGTTATGTTAGGAACCTGGGTGGGAATTCCCAGATATGCTCAGAATTAGTCCAAAATGACAAAAATACACGAACCCACAGACATTGCCAACATCCTAGCTGACAGATTCAGCGCAAACTTCCCATCCCCACCTAAAGGGCAAATATCTATCCCAGCAGAGTGCTGCCCCCCTGACATCTCAGATGCTCAGGTAAGAGCTGCCCTCTCCAAAGCAAAAAACACAGCATCAATGGGACCAAACGGTGTCCCGGGCTGCGTCCTACATGAACTCCAAGAAGAGCTAAACCCAAACATAAAACTACTGTTCAATCTCAGCCTTACTACAGGATATGTACCCAAAGAGTGGCGTACAGCAACAGTGGTCCTCTCCACAAATGGTGGTGCCTCAACGGATCCTGGAAACTATCACCCCATAAGCCTGACTAGCTTGGTCTGCAAAGCTATGGAAAGGATCATCATGGACCTCATAAATAAAGATATTGGGCACCTACAGACACTGGATCCTACCCAGTTCGGCTTTGTTAAGGGCAGATCCTGCCTCTTAAACCTGGTTGATTTCTTTGAAACAGTCACCAAGGCCATTGACAAGGGGAAGGTGGTCCACACAGCCTACCTGGACCTCGCAAAAGCCTTTGATACAATACCCCACTCGGGCATTATAGATAAGCTCACCAGCTTAAATATAAACCCCTATGCCACTAGATGGGTTGCAAACTGGCTCAAGGACAGAACCCACATGGTTAGAATTGCTGGAGCCATGTCAGACTCCAAACCAGTTACAAGTGGTGTCCCACAAGGCTCAGTCCTGGGACCTCTCTTGTTCGGTATATATTTCTCGGAGGTACAGGCCAACACGGAAGGACTGTGGCTGACCAAATTCGCAGATGACTGCAAACTGGGCACCATAATCGACTCTCCAGCCGACACAAGCATCCTCCAAAAGGGCCTCATAGAAACAGACAACTGGTGCAAGAGCCATGGCCTCAAGCTAAACGCCAAAAAGTGTATAGTCATCCCCTTTGGCAAAAACAAAGTGCCCACAAATCCATTAAGTACAGAAGAAGTAATTAGGGACCTGGGGACCCAAGTTGATAGCAATCTCTCATTTGACAACCACGTGGCCAAAGTGGTTAGAAAAACATTTTATATAGCCCACCTAATCATGAAGGGATTCACATCTAGATCAGGGGAGGTCATCATGCCTCTTTACTCATCCCTCATCAGGCCCATAATTGAGTACAATGCCCCTTTTGGGATGTACCTTACCAGACACCTGCAACAACTGGAAAGACCCCAAACATACCTCACCAAGATGATCAAAGGGCTCAAACAGATGCCATATGCTGCCCGGTTAAAGAAACTCCAGCTCTACTCAGTGGCATACCGCCTGCTCAGAGGCGATCTGTGCCTGACATATAAAGCCATGTCCAACCCGGAATTAATGGACATGCTGCACCTCAGAAAATCCAAATCCCATCGAGCTATGCGCTCGAGAGACTTGAACCTCAGCACTGAAATAAATAGGACATGCTGGAGGGACAGATTCATAACCCAGAGGCTCCCTTCACTCTGGAATAAAATCCCAGTCCAGGTTAGGCAGAGTCCCTCATTGACTCTCTTCAAGAGGAATCTTGATGAGTGGATGGGAGATCGTAGGTTTACCCCGGGTATCACTTCTGTGTCACTGTTAGACAGAGGCACAGTATACTAACCTCGAAAAAGGGCATAGCAAAATTAATTTAAAATGGGTGGCGAAAGCCAAACACACTCTGGCTAGGCTTATAAATGCCCTAGGGCAGATAGCCTAGTATGAACCTACGAAAATGAAATGCAGTTTAAATGTAGGATAAAAATAAAAACAGATAGAGATATGGTTAAGAAATAATATGAATTACTTAGAAGAGCTGACAAAAGCTAAACTATTGCTGAATAAGGAGGAATCTCACAAAAGAAGAACAGACTTAAATGAATACTGCTAAAGAGAAAATAAGGGAGTATCTGGAAAATATGCATGAGTTTAGGAAGATTGCTGTTAAGCATTCATTTTTTTTTTGATAATAAGTCCAGAGCACAAAAACCTTTAGTACAATGACTAAGGCAACATAAAGTAGAAAGGGTTGTCACAAAGCTTAGGATGGCTATAAAAAGAAAAATAACCAGAGATTCTGTGAAGGTATTAGAGATATTTTAGAATTTTATGAAAATTTGTATAAAGCAGTGAAATGCAGAATAAAAAGAGTGAGCACCAATAGAAATTTTTATGGAAGACTTAATTATGACACAGTTGGGGGGAGGAAGCTCAACAACTAACAGTTAAAAAAGGAGGAGATTAGATAAAAATGTTCATGTATTATCAATCTTCAGGGAAGCCTACAGGAACAGATGGTATTATCGTGGAAGTCTAGAAGTTAGGAGGGAAGAAATATCATTGGACCATCTGGAAAACAACAACAGATACATGTGCATGTTATTCATTGATTTCATTTTGGCATTTAACACAGTCACACCTCAGCAATTGATAGAGAAGCTAACTCAACTAGGTGTCAACACTCCAATGTGCAGCTGGATTCTGGACTTCCTTACTGAAAGGCTACAAACAGTATGTGTGGGAAAGAACACCTCAAACAGCTACACTTAGAGAACTGGTGTACCTCAAGCCTGTGTTCTGAGCCCTCTGCTATTCACTCTGCTAACGTACGACTGCACTGCCAAGTACAGCTGTAATCATATAATCAAGTTTGCAGATGATACCATAGTTGTGGGTCTCATCAGCAATGAGGAGGAAACAGCCTATAGAGAGGAGGTAAGACAACTGAAAACTTGGTGTGGTAATAGCAATCTGGCACTCAGTATGAATAACACCAAGGAGGTAATCGTGGATTTCAGAAGAAACCATAAGAAACATTTCCCATTCACAATCAATGGAGAAACAGTTGAGAGGGTAAAAAGCACCAAGTTTCTTGGGGTGCACATCTCAGAAGACTTGTCTTGGTCTGTGAATACGAATGCCATTGTCAAGAAAGCACAGCAATGCCTACACTTTCTGCAAAAGATGAGAAGAGCAAATCTACCAGCACTTGTTCTCATGACCTTCTAGAGGGGCACAATTGAGAACATCCTGACAAACAGTTTTACAGCTTGGTATGGCAACTGCTCCATCACAGACTGTAAGTCCCTCCAAAGAGTGGTGAAAGCAGCAGAAAAGATTAGCAGGACCACTCTACCAAAACAGCCAGATTTAGCAGAAGCTTTTATCCCCTAGACATCAGGCTGCCGAACTCCAATAGCAACTTACATCTCGACTGACATCAGGGACAGTAGGTAATATGATGAGTGAAAAGTGTATTTGCGTGCAATAACCTTAAAAGGTCTTAAGTACACTGTTCAATTAATCTAACAGAGTATAATCCTATTTCTGTGCAATATCAACTGCTGCTGAAACAACATCCTGTGCAATAAGAAACAGCTGTGAAATCTTTATGCAATAAATATTGTTTCCTTAGATTAGTGGCAACAGAATCTTGTGCAATAAGAAGTATCTGTGAAAGCTTAGTAAATGTCTGTTGATATGTAAAACAGTAAATATTACGTAGTAGGAATGTCTAAATGTAGTAATGTTAAAAGATGTGTATGTTAGATGTTTGCACATAGAGCCTGGAGTAATGTAATTTCATTCAGTAGCACTTGTGGAGTCTGAATGACAATAAAGTTTACTTTGACTTGACTTTGATTTGACGATTTTGTTCAACAGTATTTTAAAAGGAGGGGAAGCACCAACAACTTGGAAGAAAGCTGTGATGGTTATATTAGCTAAGGATGGTAAAGACCCATCAGACCCAGCTTCATATAGACCCAAATCAATTTGAAACAATGAGTATAGTAAACTGTTTGTCTATACTAGCACAAGAATGGCTAAGATTGTTACCAATATTGATATATATGGATTAATGTGGTTTTGTTCAAGGGAAACAAAATGTGATAACATTAATTGAACAATGATGATGATCCAGAGGGAAGCAAAATGTAAGAAAATACTGCTGCTGTTAGTTCATAGGTTCATAGGTTGGTACTAGGCTATCGGCCCTAGGGCCTATACAAGCCTAGCCATAACAATTCCCTGGCTATTTCTTCCCACACTATTTACTTCCCTGGACCCCTGACTAGCAGGGCAAATGACATGATCCCCGGGGTGAATTTCCTTTCTCCCATCCAATCATCAAGGTTCCTTTTGAAGAGGGCCAAAGAGGTGCTCTGCTTGACACGTAGGGGCAGTCTATTCCAGAGTCTGGGGAGTCTCTGGGTCAGGAACCTATCCCTCAAGCATGTTTGGTTTATTGTGATGACAAGGTTAGATCCCTGGAGTGTGTGGCTCTGAGGGATTGGGATTTCTTTAAGTGTAACTGTCCAACAGCTCTGGGTTTGACATGGTGTTGTATGTTAAGCAGAGATCGCCTCTGAGTAGGCGATATGTGACAGAGTATAGCTGGAGTTTTTTTAAGGCAGTCAGCATAGGGCATCTGCTTTAGGCCTGTGATTCTTTTAGTGAGGTATTTCTGCAGCCTTTCCAGTTGTTGCAGATGTCTTGAGAGATACATACATGTATTCTATAATGGGTCTAATGAGGGATGAGTACAGTGGGACAATGATCTCCTTTTTTCTGGATGAAAAGCCCTTAGTGATGAGGTGTGCCACATAGAAGGATTTCCTGACTGTTGTGGTGATGTGGTTATCGAAGGTGAGACCACTGTCCACCTGTGTCCCTAAGTTTCTTATCACACTTTCGGTGTTTAGTGTACTGCCACCTATGTGGTAATTCACGGGTGCATGCTTTTTTCCCATAGGGGATAACTATACATTTCTTGGCATTGAGCTTGAGCCCATGATTCTGGCACTAAGCATCTGTTTCTGTAAGACCCTTTTGTAGAGTATCCAAATCATTTGGGGATTCCCCAAATGAGGTAGGTATTATTACAGCGAAAGCATTTGACAGAGTAAGCTGGGATTTTATGAGTAGGGCAATGGAAGCATTTGCATTCCCTGATACAATAATAAAGTTAATTAGGAGGATATAAAAAGAACTGGAAGAAAGAATAAAAGTGGGAGGGCTCCTCTCTGATAAGTTGTGTTTGAACAGAGGAATCAGAAAGGGGTGTCCTCTTTCCCCTTTAAATTTAGAGCCATTGGCAAAGAAAATCAGGAACTCAGAAACGCAGGGATTTAATTGGTATGGTAATCAAGAAAAGTTGGCTATATTTGCAGATATCATTTTGTATGTGATAAATCCAGAAAAGGACATGTCAGTGTTGTAGAACATTTTGAGACGGTGTCAAGCCTTTTTGGGATATAAAATGAATGAAGATAAAAAAGGCTATAGCCATAAATTATGCACCCACACATGAACTAGTTCAGAAATACCGACACTTATGAGATAGATAAGATGAAGCATTTGGTTGTTGTTGTTGTTGTTTTTTTTTCTTAGGGGGTCCCCACCCACAGTGGAACTCCAGGATGATTGTTTTTTGGATTGCAGTTGCCAGCCCGACGCCCGCCCAGCGCCCAACCTTCACCAAGGCACGCCCGCCCATTTAACGCATGTCAACACCACACACACTCGACAGGGACAGAAGGCAGAACTTCCAACAACCCCAAAGAAGAATCGAACAAGAGAACCTCTTGCTGTGAGGCAATAACGCTACCACTGCATCACCATGGAAGCATTTGGTAATATGGATTAAAAAGGTTTCTGTTATAGCAGCTAAAAATACGTGGGACGAGACTAAACAAAAGATAATACAAAAACTGAGAAACTGGAAGCTCTTGTTTATGGATTTGAATAGTAAGATACAAGTAGTGAAAATGTTTTTAGTCTCTTTAGTTTTATATACAGGTTAAACATATTTTTATCAACCAGAAGAGAAGATGTGGACAATAGTTAATGAAGAATTGAAGGAATTTATTAGGATGGGGAAGAGGGCACGAGTTCAGTGTGATAAGTTGATCCTTACAATAAAACAATGTGGTTTAGAATTCCCTGATTTGAAGGGATATTTTAGAGCTACATAGTTAAGGCTCATATACATAACACAAGCAGAATGTTATAATTCAAAATGGAAAGGGATGATGGTTATGAAGAAGGGGGGAGTTAAAGAAATAAAGAGAAAATGGCATTATGAATGCAAATCCTAAATGAGAATAATGACAACCATACAGAATATTATATTCATAAAGTAGCACAAAGTATTCTAAGAACTAACCAACATAAGAATGGAGAAAGGAGATTCTGCTAATAAAGATGACTGAAGGTAGGGGAACAGAAAATAGGCAACAGGGGGCTGGAATTTGCTGGACAAATCTGGCAAAGGGACCAAGTTACTGGGAGCAAATAACTAGAGTGGGGAAAGTAATACAGTAGGATGAGGCTAAGAAGATATTGGGACTGCAGGCAAGAGATTGCCTTCCTACCAGGGATTGATATTGATATCAGAGTACAGGCAAAGAGAAACAGATAGGGGAATTATAAGTGAAAGACCTAATCTGGTACAGTTTTTAGCTGAATCTAGATCAGAAGCTACTGTTACAAAAGGGATAATTAGTAGGGCATGTAAAATATTGCGTGATAACTATAATACTCAATCAGAAGAGGTTAGAAAATATTGGAAAAGCAATTTACAAGATAACAATGGGAAGACATATGTATGGCTTCCAAGTATGCAACAAAGTACAGAAGGTTTAGAATCTTTGCTTGTGTTTGCATATGTATTTTTATACTTCAAGTGGACTTCAAAGAATATTTCCTCAGGTAGATAGCAAATGTTGGAGATGTCATAGGGAAGAAAAGGGTAACTGGGATCACATGCTTTGGGAGTGTAATGAGTTGGCAGGTTTTAAAAATTCCCTACAGGGTACTCTGTCAGAAATATTGGGTGAGTAAATGGTTGTAAGGAAATTTTTCTTTTGAGCTAGGACACAGGATCTGAACTGTTTAGACATACTAAGGCCTTATCAAGTTTAATTCTGTTGGCTGCAAAAAAAAAAAAAAACTACAAAATGGAAATGAAAGTCTAAACCAACCATATTTGAAGTATTGAATATTATAAAAGAGACAAAATAAGCAGGCAAGCAATCTTTAGAAATGAGAGGGTTCAAATTACATAGAAATAAATGGAAACTGTGGGGACAGTACATGCAGAATAATGTTCTGGAGGAGGAATGAGGTTTATGGGAAGACAGGAATTCAGTAATTTAAAGATATGTGATGTATAATGTATGTTAATGAAAAATTGTTAATGTGGTTTGTGTTCTTTTGTGTTAATGTATGTCTGTCTATGTCTTAAGTGATAATTTAATAAAGGTAATTATAAAAATACACTTTAAGTTGGAGTGAGAGACTACTCCCATCCACAAAGCTGGGTAGTACAGGAAGCATAATAACAGAATGGTTAGAAAACAAATGTTTTATGTCTTGAGGACTCCCAGTGACAGATGAGTATTAAAAAGAACAGGTTTAACCAGCATCTGATGTTTACATGGATAACAGCATCTAAGCCAGATAGGATGACTGAGAAATCAAAAAAGCTGGAGATTTTCTAAAGTGAAAAGTCTTCCCTGAGCCTCTTGTCAGATCCACTGGAAAAGGGGAACTAGAATAAATGTGTTTCATAGTCATCATCCAGCTGTACCTCTGACAGACAGTGAAATACTTCAGTAGTAAACACCTAATTTGAGTAGTGTACTCTTAAAGAACTACAAAATACATTGAATGTCCTTTGTGATGCAGAATGTCACACCAAAAGCAGCCTGCACTCTTCCTTACATTACAGAGAATTTTCTGAAAAATCAACTTAAAAAGCAAAATAATGTAAATATGTTATGAACAAAAAAGCTACCAAAACTATACAGATAAGAATGTTATGAGAACAAAGTATTTTTACAGTGTAACAGTCAATGCCATTCATAGTTTTTTGATAAATATTCTAGCATATTATAAGGTACACAAATTCAGAATAATATTTTTTGCTAAACTTTCACAAACAAATTATCATAGCTGGGAAACTGTTCAGTCTAGAGATACATTGTTAGAAAACATTTGTTAACCAGATATAAGCTTTTACATGATACCAAGAAATACCTCTTTGAGTGCATGTTTATTGACATATTTATAGAAACATGAAAACATATGCTTAGTTGTATAATTAGATATACAAATAGCACTGAATATCTCCGAAGATATGCAAATGAGAGTATGAATGTGAATGACAGTTTTCTTCAGCAATATCTAAGGTTTTTCCTGATGCCATACAATAGTTTGAAAGTCACTTTACTTCTGAAGTATTAAGTATGCATACAGATATTGCTTATTTTCATAATTATTAGTAAACAGCTGGGAGTAACTCTAGTACACTGTGATATAAATAGACACCGACAATGAGTTTTCCCACCATATCCCTCAATAGCATGTGAGACTCTCCGATATTAAATATGATTAGAAGTAAGAAAATATGAATAACAAATGGTAAACTGATTAATTTCTCTACTCCAGCACATCCTAGATTAACAATCTGGGTGTCATTTTGTTAATTATCCCTTGTCCTTTCTAATACTGGCTATTATTACTAACAAGTTACTTTGTTAAAGAAAACAGAGCCAAGAAAGTTCTGGACACAATAAGGAGCTATGGGTGTTAACTAGAGGTCTGCAAAAAAAGCACTAAGGGCTTGAATGAGTTAGGAACAAATTTACGGGAGACAAAGTGGCATTCAGAATGTATTGATTAGTACAGGACTGCAATGTAAACCTGTACTACTGTCATTATCTAGGAATATAATATGTGTCAGAATAATCTGATGAGAGGATAACAGGCATTGATCATTATTTATAGGTCATCTAGTAGGAATGAAGGCCAAGAGAATATTCTGGTATGGGAACAGATTTATAACAGATATAGCTCGGAAATGAAAGAAGTACTAAAATATTGTTATGTGGAGAATTTAATGCTAGATTTAGACAATGTTGTTCTTCTTTTTTCGGCTTTTCCTGGTTAGGGGTTGCCACAGCGGAACTCCGGTCTGCTAATGATTGGCAGTAGATTTTTTCAGTGCTGAGGTGCCAGCCCGACGCCCAGCCTTCAACGAAGGCACACCCATTTACGCGTGTCTTTCAAACAATGTAATAATTACAAAAAATATTAGTGAAAAATAATTACAAAAAGCAATAATACCTAACAGTAAAGTATGATGAACACTATTTATTAAAATATGTATATAATATATAGATAGATAGATAGACAGATAGATATTGATAGATATAGATATATATTAAAATAGTTCTGGTATACATCATAACAATAATTGGTGTGTGTGTGTGTGTGTGTGTGTGTGTGTGTGTGTGTGTGTGTGTGTGTGTGTGTGTGTGTGTGTGTGTGTGTGTGCACGAATGCATGCTAGGGCAGCACTATCCCTTGACTATGCCATAGTTTCACCAGAACTAAAATATTATCTATCATTATATTTAAATGTTAGAGATGAGAGTGACCGTTTCCCTGTTAAGTTCGAAATAAAACTGGTAAAAATACAGGTTCTATAACTGACCAATATAACAACTCTGACCACAAGCAATTACACATTAATATGAGGAAATATAAAATAAACAAATACATTTTCAAAAACTGAATACTCAAAAACAGTGGTAGCAGAACTGTATGAAGAAAATGAAGTGAGGAAGGGTATACTTTATGAGACCATTGCTAAGTTTACAAACTGGTTTAGAGTGGAAAGTACTGCTAAGGGGAGAAGTATTAAAATGTGCTCTGAAAAAGAAAAGAATATTTAAGGACCAAATTAGTTTACTGCAAATGTATATGGACCTGAGTGAAAAGGAGTGATATTGATAGCTATGTTGTTGTGAGGTTTGAAAGGAGGACATACAGTATAAACCACTGGAAGGCAGACAAAGAGGTGAAATGTTTATAAAAATTAGAAGCATATGGTGTGAGAGATAACTAGTACGGATTACAGGACATTTTGCTCATTAGTAGCCCAATTTACATGCCATTATTTCAACTTAGGAAACTGGCAAGAACTATATTTGGACTGGTTCTGCTGAGCAATTGAGATGAAATTAATGTTGACACCACCAACATGAGGTGTGGTATATATATATTTTTAAGTTACTGTTTATAAATTAAAATATCTAATACAACAATTCCAAGATAATGGGGTTCTTAGCCCAGGTGGTGTTGGTAAGAAACTATATTGTAAGTATGAAGATCAATGTGCTAAACTAGTGGACTGTCAATGTAGAGAAGGATGCATGTTTTGAAGTTTTCTAGGTCTTAGAAACAAGACATAATAGTTCACACTTAGAGGAAAGGTGATGTAAAAGATCCAAAAATATTTCATTACCTATGTGGACAGCTCTTTAAAAAATATAATTTAGTTTAGTGTTAGAGGAGATAAAGGAATAGTGGAATGAAAAATCTATTAATCAAATTTAGTATGTACTCAGACAAAAACTGATCAATGTTTGATGCATGTTTAACCTCTGGGCATATCAATAAAAATCATAGAGTACTGAGACCACAGAAATTATATGCTGTGTCCATAGACTTCGGAGCAGCCAGTGATTCATTAAGGAGGGATAAATTGTGGCTAGCACTATGAAAAACTGAAGTTATGACACTTTAATAGCTACAAACTTTATACTGTGATGTGGAGGAGGGTTAACATATTGCCTCAGGTGCATCTCTCAGATGAATGTGAGATTTTAGAAGGAGTAGTACAAGGGAGCATTTTTGTCCCCTTGGCATTTTTGGTTTATATTAATTATATGTTTAAAATCGTGGAAGCAAAGGGAGGTAATGTTCTTAAAATTAATGGCAGGCTCTACCCCATTTGGAGTTATGTGGCTGATTTATTAATCTTGGAACCAGCTGTGGCACACTGTGCTGACAACTGGATGTTCTCAAGATATTTACTGAGCTGAAATAGTTAGTGATCAACATCTGAAAAGATGATTATGCATAATATAAAGGCCAGTTAAATGGTGAGCTAAATTTATGGGCAAGAAACTGAGCCGGTTAACTCTTTCCTATATCCTAGCATGACATCACCCTCTACTCCAATAACCAAGAACTTAGATCCACTAACAAGGAACTAATTGCAATCTCCAAAAGCTTTTACAGCTCTGGTGACTCCCTGTATTCTAGCAACATTGCCAAAACTTAGAACTCCCTACCACTACAAATAAGGGTTCAACCTAACAAAACCATCTTCAAAAAACAGCTTATTTCCCACCTAAACAACTCCTGGACATGCAACTGCCTAGCATCTGGCTGACATATTCTAACACCTTTCCCCTACCAACTATCCAACCTCCTCTTTAAAGCTCCCACAGATGCACTATATATTATCAGTCACCTCACAGTAAGACATTGTCCTGTTCGATTCCCAGATAAAGCATCTTCTGTGTGGAGACATGCATGAATGGGCATACCTACGTTGAAGGTTGTGCGTCAGGGCTGGCAACTCGGCACGTAAAAATCTACTGCCAATCATTAGCGGACCGGAGTTCCGCTGTGGCGACCCCTAACCGGGAAAAGCCGAAAGACACAACAACAACTTACCAACTCACTGCCGCCTACTCCCCACTGTCCCACCTATACCCACTAAAATGTACCTCATATGAACTTGTCTATATTCTCCTCCTTGTTTAGTTTTTCCTTTGTCTTATCTTCAGTACATCTTCAAGATTATCTCTACTAAACATACTGTATGAACAACAATCAGATGCTACTACCTGCTATATTTTTAATTGTATGCCTAAACCGTTATGCTTGTGTAAATATCTTAAGCAATCATATGTTATTATCTCCGATATTTTTATAACTAAATGTGTAAACCACAATGCTCATGTAAATGTCTTATGTATAGTATGTTAGCAATTGTTCTGGAGTTTTTCTCCCTGGGGCTCCCCTGAAAACGGACAGCTCTGTCCAGTCAGACCTCCCCGGTAAACAAATGTAAAATAAAATAAAATAAATATATCATAAAATGTGCAAAGGGTCTATGTTAATAAGAAAGCAGGAAAGGTTGTATCTGCCCTGTAAGATATGGTGCTGAGTTTTGGGAGAATCTAAATATAGGAAGTATATTTTCTACATTATATAAAGTTTCAAATAAGGTACTAAGCTTATCACCTTCCATACTGAAGGTTTAGTTGAGGGAAAAGCTAGTCCTAACTCAGGACATCACTCTTGTTTACTCCCATATTTTAGCCAAGTGGATATAGTTAAGTAAAAAATCATTTTATGTGGGATACACATATAAGATGAGAGATGAGCAGTCTGGATTTAGAGCAGGATGCAGGACAACCCATGTTTGCAGTGAGAAAGATAGTTGAGAAGTTGGAAATGAGGAAAGAGCCCTACTGGCTATTCCTGGACTTAGAGAAAGCATTTGACAAGGTCCCAAGAAAGGTGATTTGGACAGTCCTGTGGTGGTTTGAAGTCCCAAAAACATTTATATAATTAGTGCAGGCTATGTACAAGGACCCAATGACTGAAGTACGAATGGTGTTCTGTCTCAGAGAGGGGTTCCCAGTAGGAGTTGGTGTGCATCAGGGTTCAGCTCTGAGCCTACTATTGTTCATGCTGGTGATGGACTACATCAGCAAACAGCTTTGGGGGGACAGATCAGCAAAGCTGCTGTATGCAGACGATGTGGCATTACAAGCAGACTCTGAGCAAGAGCTTCAGCAAATGATAGGGGAATGGAAAGCAAAACTGAAGGCACATGGGATGAAACCAAGTACAGATAAGACAGTTGTAATGGCAGCAAATGGTGGAATTCAAAAGAAGCTAAGACCTGAGAAAGAAGGAAAAATAGTGGAACAGTTAAGAGCTTCAAATATCTGGAAAGGGTGGTTGAGGAGGCGGGAAGTCTGAATAAGGAAGTTAAAGCTAGAATCAGAGGGGCTGCAGCCAACTGGCACAGAGTGTCAGGGGTATTGCATGACAAAAGTATTCCAAAGAATGTGAAAAGTAAGGTCACAAAACAGTGGTCTGTCCAGTACTACTGCACAGTACAGAAACCTTGGCAGTAAAGGCAGAGCAGTTAAGGAAGCTAGAGGTGATGGAGATGAAGTGCCTGAGATGGGTGGTAAGAAGCACACTGTAGGACAGATAAAGAAACTAGCATGTCAGAGCAGAAGCCAAAGTAGCTCCAGTAATAGCAAAGGTCAAAGAGAACAAATTATGTTGGTTCGGGCATGTGTGCAGAAAAACAGAATACAATGTGGTGAAGAAGATTTGGGACACTCAGGAAGAAGGTAAGAGGAAATGAGGGCATCCAGTACAGATGTGGATGGATGGATTGTGTGAGAGGAGATCTGTGACACTCAGGCATAACTGTCAAAGACAGTAGGAGACTGGCGTTGAATAAAGAGAGATGGGGACAGTTGAAAGGGCATCCCGACCCATTGTAGAAAATGGGGAAAAATGGGGTTGGTGATGTTGATGCTGACGCCACAGATATGTGGGAGGAGAAAAATGGTTGGTAATGAAAAGTGGAACTGACATTACAATTATATTCCATTTGGACTTTGAATGATTAGCACTAAATTAATGTCAACATTTACTCTATTTGTTATGCTGATTCACAGGCCAAGAATGAAACACGGCATGTGTGTATGACTTTCCATCTAGATCTCTAGCTGCAGTTTATATGCACTACAGTTTTAAAATACAGAGTGTGAATAACGGTTAACAAGACAAGCTAGCAGTACTAAGGATGAATTGTGTTTGTTCCATACAGAAGGTGGAGAACCTTCCCCATATAATGGTGGGAATGCCCCATTTACAAGACGTTAAAGAAAAATTGAATAATGAATTGCTTGAGCTGAATTTTTATTATTAACTGATAATAAATAAAAGTCCATATTACTCTTCTCAGTTAGAGAAGTGTATTCATTGAATGTGATCAGAATCACCCTCAAAACAATGCAAAGGATAGGGAAGACATTTTAGGTATAAGTGTCATTTGCTGTCACTTTATATATGAATTTTATTGGACTACTGTTTGATGAATGGGAAAAAGGGACTTCCTATGTTAAGGGCTTTAAGACAATGTCATACATTGTGAAACAATAGAAGTTGAACATTCTTAGTAAATCTGAACTGATCTGAATTGCTGCCTCCTTAGGTTGGCAATAACAGATATAATGGATTTGGCCAAGTACAGTGCTACTGCCTTACAAAATACAGATTCAATACACTGGTAGAGGTTTTAGTAGAATCTAGAACAAAAGTTGCTGTTAAAAAAGGAATAATTAGTAGGGTACATAAAATATTGCATGATAACTATATGAGTCAATCTGAGGAGGTTAGAAAAGATTGGGAAGAGAGATTGGATAGGCAATTCACAAAGATTGGGGATATATATATGTCTCTCAAATATGCAACAAAATATAGAAGATTTGGGATTTTTGCTTGGAGATGTTTACATATATATTTTGTACCCCAAGTAGACTCCAGGGAATTTTTCCTCAGGTCGACAGCAAGAGGTGTGATGCCGAAGAATGAGGTAATTGGGAACATATTTTCTGGGAGTGTAATGAGATGGCAAACTTTAAAGATTCCCTGCAGACTACTTTGTTAGAGGTATTGGAGGAGCAAATTAGTGGATCTAGGGAAATGATTTTCCTGAGCTTTAATACAGAATCAAGGCCTGGCTGAGTCTAATTATGGTGGTTGCCAAAAAAAGAAATTAGTAGAAAAATTAAATCAAATTCTAAACTAACTGTATTAGAAGTAATGAATATAGTAACAGAGGTAAAACAACTGGAATTGAGATCTTTAAAAAAGGGTAAAAGCAAATTACATAGAAAAATGGGAATTGTTGGAACAATACATACAGGGGAGGAATGAGGTTTAAAAGAAGGTAGGACTTGAATGAGCTATGTAATGTTTGACTGACAATGATTGGGTAGATTATAAGTAACGTATAATGTTTGCAACTAAAATTATGCCAATATGGTTTGTGATGTATAATGCTAGGGTTGCCACCCCTCTGTTTTTTTTCTGGACTATCCGGACATCAAACTGATTCTCTGGTAGTCCAGAAAGCACTGTACAAACTCTGGTATTCTGTTTCAAAAAGGAAACAGACTATTGGAGTTTGTAAATCAGCTGATTTACTATGCTTTTTTTACATAAAAGCATAGTAAATCAGCAGAAAGCAGCCAGCAGGAATGAAAAAAGAGGGTGTTCCCCACCCAGTGATATCATTGTGACAACACAAAATGGGCAGAATGTGGGCAGGAGAGGGGGTGGGATGGACGGGGTTACGGGTGACGCGAGGGGTGTGGCTTTATTCCGGTTTTCACCACGAAGGATGGTGGCAAACCTATATAATGCTTGCAACTAAGATTAAGTCAATATAGTTTGTTTTCATTTATATAAATGTATGATTGCCTATGTCATAAATGATAATTTACTAAAGGCAGTTCTTGTTTAAAAAAAAAGACTGGTATGCTGATCAGAGATAAAATGTCTCACTTTCAGAGGCATCTTTTGTGACTTGCAGGATAGGTGAACTACTGACAGTTATGATTTAATGTTAAATTGCAGAATGTTATGCACTCTGATAGAGAAAAATCCTTGCAAAAGATGTAGGTTTGGTATATGAATCCTAAATATAAGAGAGAAAAAGGATTTGGAACTCATAGTCACCACTAAACTGTATTATGCTGTCCAGTGAGAACAGTCACTGGTTATTGACGGCAGGATTCTGGGGTGCATATTTCAGTGATGGTGAGTTCATTCTTCAAGTTTTACTGTGTTTATTTCTGACAGTCATACAAAGGAGGGAAATTAGCTTGATAAACTGAGTCATGGGAAGTTGACAAAGTAGTGACTGTAATAGAGGGTTGCATATTAAAAGGCAAAATGAGTGGCATAGCCCTGAATTGCATGTAGATCATTTGTTCCAAATAATAAATTATACTAATCACTTGTATAACCCAACTACTACAACACCTAAAATTCTCCAGGGTCCTATGTTATTTATTCTTCTTTTTGTTTATTAATAATATCATGATGAAGGTGACCACGGGCAGTAAACAGGTCATGCTCAGCATACTGTGTAACATATTATATGAATTATTTTGCTTTTGCTACAATGAAAATTATAAAGATAGGGTGTTATTCATAGTATCACAGTTAACACACGCAAAAAGGAAGTTGCAAATAATACCACAATGCCTATATTTAAAACGGCAAAGTGCAAACAGGCAGCACTGGTTTTAGAATTTCTTGGCCTTGCAAAAGAATGCCCAGTGGAGTCTTGTATATTTAAATCAGCATAAACTGACATGAAATGAGTGTAGTTATGTGTAAAAAAATCCATATGTATAGTGACGAATATTGTCATGCATTTTCAGAAAGCGGTGAGGAGTATGAAGCTGCATGGATCTCTTGAGATGTCTGTGAAATTTTGCACTGGTTATCTCTTATAACTGCTGACCCACAACGTATCCAAACTTTGTAATGTCTTACATTTGGTCCAAAGGTGTCCTTACATGGATGCCTTTTTCTGGCTTTTATAAGGTTGGAAAGGAGAATGATGGGATAATCAGAAAACCAGGACAGACAAGGAAAACACAAAAGGAGCACATTAACTTGTTTCCTCCAATGGAAGTTTGCACTGTAGCTGCCAATGGGTGGAGTCTATGCTTTATGAAAAAAACAGATTATGTCCTCACATTTCAAAGAAATGTTCGTATCTACAGAACCATCGGAGTTACTAAAGAAGTGTAAACGACAAACTCCTCAGCACAAACTATTTGTATAGTGGCAGTATTCTTTAGGTTCTAGGTCATAAATGAATTTTATAGGATACAGTAAACACAGTAACTACTGAATTTATAATATTTTGTAAACAACTTAACAGTATCTCAGCAACTGGTCAAGTTACACGCATACTGTCAATAGCATTTTTTTACCCAGCTGAGAGCTTTCATACAAGGCTAAGCAGTTCTATCTGAGAAATTTAGATGCCAAGATATTTAGAAAAAAATGAAATGTATGACACTATAAATAGATATTACATGGACTACAACGAATTTATTTTTACTTGTACTAGACAGAGGTCAAATATCAAAATAGTTGTGTTTGCTGTTGTGCAAGATTTAAGACGAAGATAGCTTAAAATTATTGAGAAAAACATCATCAGTCTAACGTCTTCAGGACTGGCCTCTGACTTTGCAATAGTACTGTACTTCTGCCTGCAAATATTTGAGATGTGTAATGTGATACATTCACTAGTACTTTTACATGTGTAGAGCTGATTGCTGCAGACACTGGTCTCTGGCAATGGAAGCACTCAGGAACACACTGCAGGCAACCTTCTTGTAACTAACTGAGGAATGAAATACATGAGAAATGAATAATCCATTTTACCCACCCTTCTAGCCGAACCCTATAGACCTACATTCACTAGGCACAGTCTCACAAATATTGCAGCTGGTGCATGTATGACACAAACAGCACTGCGAAGGAAAGGCAAACTCACAAATCATAATTAATTTTTCACTGTGCTTCTGTTATTGTTCAACTGTTGAAAGAAATACATGACAGACACATACCGCTCAAACATTATGATTTGTGCATAGTGCTATGAATTTGGCCCTCAGATTTAGCCTTGCATCCTTGACATCACTTTAAAATAGGAATGTCACAGATTATTTTTACTTAAATTTTCCCCTTATGGCTTTGAACTGACATCTAAAAGGAAACCTTCATTCTCCAGTGTTGTTAAACGTATCCCAGCATTGTTTATTCTTCTATGTGTTTTGTCTCACTGCACTTACTGACCTGCAAGCCTGCATCTATCAGTCCATGTGTTTCCACATCCTAGGTCTTACCCAGTGAAAAGCAAAGGCCCTTATACAGGCAGCCTCACTGGTGATTTGTGCCCTTGCTGGCATCCTGGCAATGAGGGCATATTCATAGGTTCATAGGTTAGTACTAAGCTAACTGCCCTTGCGAGCCATTTTAAGCCTAGCCATTTATCCCTTGTGAGACTCAAACCCTGCACCTTGTGTTTGTAAGGCAAACACCTTAACCATTACGCCACCCACCCAACCTTTTATGAGGTCTAACTGTTCCCTGGGTAGTGGGATGGATGACTCACATCATTCCATGGGCCACAATCTACTTCCCTATGTGGGTGCACACTTTTATGCATTCCCAATAAGCACTCTTACAGAAGTGACTCTGCAGCCAAACACCCACCCCAGGACCATTTCTTGTAGCACTGCTCATCTTCTGAAGTACTGTGATGGTGAACTCCCCCAGACCTCTTTCTGTCTCACAGGATGGGCATACTTATCTTCACCTGCCAGCTGTGAAAAGTACCTGAACCACTAACTGACCTCGGGTCTCCTGGCTGTTGCTGGGGCTTTATCTCTCTATGCCACTAGAAAGTGTCAGTTATGTTTCTTTTTTCTTATTTCATCTAGATGTTGCTCAGTGCCCAGAAACCTTTCAATGTCTTTCATTTTTTCCCTGCCACAGATCATGATGATGTTCTTATTCTCCCATAATAGATGTCATGTTATTTCACAAAGGAATTTATCTCATCCTGCATGACCTAGGCTAGGCAGAAGTAATTTTGTAGGTTTCACTGTTTTCACCACCCGCAATTTTATATCCTGAGAATGTGGCTTGCTGAGATCAGTAAAGTGCTACAAAGAAAAAAAGTAAAACTTTTCCAATTAATTAGTTGTTGGAGAAATCTTTATATTCTGAACATGGATGCGAGGTAGTGCAGTCCTACATAAGCAGCTTGGGAAATAGTCTCACTTGTGGCAAGTGATTTTTTGCTTTTATACATTTAAGTCAACAAATATACTTACAGCAGCCATTTATCTTAGTAGCTCCTTGGAGTAATGACTGTTGTTCACTAACAAATGATCACATCTCACAACTTTCAGCTAGCAGGGACTGAGGATCTGGAGCTGTTTTAAGCACTGTGGCTTTGAATATTTAAGAAAACACTTCTTTTTCATATATTTTATATTGACAAAAATATAACTGGGCCAAGAAAGACAACACAAATTCAGTTAAAAAGAAGATAAGGTTAAAAGGAGCATGCATGAGGGCTGCACTAGTCTGTCCATCCTTACTACTGTGTGCTAAACATAATTTTACCTATAACCCAACCCTACAGCTTGCCTCGGGGAAAAACCCTTTCCATAAAATTTCCACTATTTAGTTCTGAATGTAGCAGATTGGTTTTGATTAACAGATTGCAAAAAGAAATTTTATTCCATTTGCAATCTTTTGCGTTTTCATTGTTTTGGGTATTCAGTATTTTTTTCAAAATATGAGCATCAATCAGCTGCTTTTTTATCCTTTTGCTTTTCAGACATAAACGTATATATGCATATATACCCACATCACACACACACACACACACACACACACACACGCACACACGCACACACACACACGCACACACGCACACACACACACACACACACACACACACACACACACACACGCACACACGCACACACGCACACACACACACACACACACGCACAATTACACTAAAGCAGTCATTATTTACCCCTTTTGAAAGATAGATATGCTATAACCCTCTCACCTAGAAGAACTTTTATTTGTATTGCTGGGTACATAGAAGATGTGTAATTAAATATAAACTGTCCCTACATTAACTGTTTTGGGTCTATATTATAAGACCAAAAGTTGAAAATCGCAAACACTGTAAATGTCGAAAATGCCGGACCTCGAAGTGCTTTTTGCGAGATTGTAATACAGTGAAGATTGGAATATTTGCTCTTTCCTCACTGTAGTGTGATCTCAGAGTTGGTATATATATATATTTAGCGGGGGGGGGGCACGGCCCCCCCACAATAGCGAGTTCGAGGTCCAGCATTTTCGACATTTACAGCAATCGTGATTTTCAACTTTCGGTGTTGTAATATACACCCGCTGTTTTGCATTAATTTTAGATCAGGAAACCAATGGCAAGACAATCATCACCAATAAAGTATCTAAGTTATACAAATGATGATACAAGTACCATAATGTAAGAATGTGAGATTTAATGAGCCTATCAGAGCAGTAGCTGCATGAGATTCTTCTCTTCTTTACTTCTGGCTAAGAAGAAAGGACTGCACCTGCTGTATCTGGGACTGTGTTCAGAAACTGATAGTCAAAGTGTGATGTAGGGTTACATAAATTAGGCATACTCCCAGTGTTGAACCATATAAGACTGTCAAGCATTGCTGTTCTTTATTTATTTATTTATTTATTTTACATTTGTTAACCGGGCTGGTCTAACTGGATACATATCCATTTTCAGTAGAGGCCCGAGGAGAAAAGCTCCAATACACAATAGAAGTACATATTTAAATTGCAAGATTCAAAGTATTGTTACAACAAGAGAATACAGCTTACATATGCAGGAATGAAAATTTACATAGATGTTATATAAGACTAAAGGACAGACAGGATATTATACACAGAACATTGATTTCGTTAAAGATACTGAAAAATAGACTGAAATCAGAGATTTTCCTTATTACTAAAAGGAAAGAGAAATTTTAGAGATCTGCAATTAGGGAAATGGGCTAGGGAAGTGGACCTAGAAGTAATGAGATATGTAGTTAGTCAGGTTCTCGACATGGGCATGTCCATTGTGTGGAGAGATATTCTTTAAGGTTAGCTTTGAAATGATAGAGCGAAGAAGTAAGTCTAAGGTTGTTTGGCAGGAGTTCCACTGCTTGCCAATGGAATTTGCATAAAGGGCATCCCCACCTGAGATTTTTTGCTTTAATGGTTAGGATCTGGATGCTGTTTGATGATCGGAGACTGTTGAGGTTAGTATATGGAGTTAGAATTTTGCACAGTGAGGGAGTTCTATCAGGATGGTTGATTATTTTATAAGCTTCGGCGAGTTGGCTAAGTTTGAGGAGATTTGGCAGTTCCAACCAGCCAAGTCTTCGCAGATTAAGGCAATGATGGGTTCGATAAGGGGAACCTGTAATAAATCTGGCAATGTGATTATAGGCAAGAGAGAGCATGTTAAGTTCACGTTTATTGAGAAAAGAGAGGATCGGGGAAGCATAGAGGAGGGAAGAGAGGAGATGGGTGCATATTTATATTATTTATATTATTATATTATTTATCTTTATATTATTAAAATGGGTGCATTACAGTATCACAGCCTGAAATTGCTGCAATAATGCATAACAAATTTTGAAGCAGTATTTTTTTATGAAACACAAAATGCTGTAAGTTATGGCCATTGTTTTTTATTTGAAATATGCAAAACCCAGTTCACATTGCACAACATACTTGTCTTTGCACATAAAAATGCAGTCATTCATACAAGCACACAACAACATCAGGGGTTAGTAAAATACAGCATATAGTAGTTATGAGTAATTCTACCACCCACTTATGTGTGCTTCCAAAAAATAAATAAATACATAAATAAATAAATAAAAATGACCATGTGAAATGACATACAACACTATGGCCTTTTTTCACTTCTCCAATAGGACCCAGCCTGACTGCTTCTCTACCTGCACCCAATTGTCCTATTAATTCTACCAGGGTGAGAGCCAAGCATTCTTGGGCTAGGCAAGAGGCCTCTGGGCTCTGGCCCATTTGTTCCTGCCTGGGAAGCCCTACTGGTCCATTCTCCAGGTAGCAAAAGTCATGTAGGGAGCAGTCTGTTTTACTGGTCCTGTGAGGCAGCCTACCATCTCTCTACATAAGCCCCCCCT
>NC_056731.1:618600891-618628391 GCF_019279795.1 Protopterus annectens | reverse complement strand
GTTTGCATTCTAGAAGCTGGTACAAAACTCCAAAAATCCTGTTTATACTATAGAAATGAAGTCCCAGAAAGGTTGACAGAGGAAAGGAGTATAAAGCTTCTGAAAGCAGTAACAGGAAAAGGGTCAGGGCTTGTTAGTGGAAAAGAAGGGCAAGAAAGTCTGTTAATCCTAAATGTGAAGAAACATAACTTGTTGGTAAGTTCAATACTTAGATTTAACTTTGACAAATAGAGAACATATGATATGGGATCAACTAGTCATTTATGAAGCAGATGAACAGTGTATTTGTATTTAGTTACATAGTCCGAAATAATAAAGGTATATTGAGAACCATTGTGATAATTTTATCAATGCATAGGCATGGAATCAAAGGAAAAGCCTGGATGAGGGGCTATCATCTGATATTCAGGGCATCCAGTATAGAAATTCTGAAAGCCTTTCATTACCCTGAGCCAATAAATCCTTGTTAGGATCTGTGTTTTATTTATGTCCATTCCTATATATTCCCCCTAGAATAAGACTATTTGCTGACCTCATCACTGGGTTTCTAAAAGGCCTGGGCATCAATAGCTGGTAAACTACTTCCTCTCTGCCTTTACATACTCTGTATCGTAAGCAATTTTGGCACTCAAAGTATGAGTAAGAAGCAGATGTATATGCTTAGCTGCTTCCACTACAATTGTAGCTATATTCCCCTTTCTCTTCTCAAAGTGTTATCCTCCCACTGTATCTTTTTAAAATTTAGCTGACCTACTTGCAATTCAGGTAATGCTGGAGTTTCCCCAAGTTCAGTTTGTTGTGAGGTAGAAGTCACTGCCTCCTCCCATACCAGTAGAGGCACTGGGGAATCAGCGTCCAGCTCTTCTGCTAGAAAAGACAACTCATACATACCAGTATTCATGTTTTCTTTCTGTACGAATCTTATTCAGTGGACTCTCTTCTTTTTCCCTAGAGCACTTGCAATTTTGGCTCAAGATAACCATTAGGGATGTGTTAAAGACTATCTTGTTTCCTGTCAGTGGATACTACCTTCTTTTTCTTATCTATGTTCCTTTCTATGTATCTGGTTGAATGAGCACAACCTTCTCACTACCTTTTTCTTTTTTGGGTTCCTTTCCTGTTGAAAAGAGTACATTATAACACATGTTGCCTTTCATTTTATTTTTCCTCACTTATAAAAACCTGCTTTGTGGAATTTTCTCTTTTTTTGTTATGTTTTATACTAACAGAAATGGACAGTGCTCTGACCAGGCACTTCAGCCTCTTTAACTACTCTACCAAAATTGCTTTTTTTATTTACATTTATTTTATTATTTTATTGACATTTGATTACCTGGAAAGTCTGACTGGGTAGGTATCCATTTTCAGTGGAGACCCAGGGAGAAAATCTCCAAGTATTACAAAAACATTTAAAGAACAATAATTTTTTTACAATCTTCAAAAATAATACAAAAATATCTACAGTTTAAACAATTTTACCAACTTAGACATAATGTGAAAACATTGGTTTAGAATAGATATAACTTATATGACAATTATTTAATAGTCAAAGAAAGTTTAGCCAGTTTATATAGAAATTAAAGGAAAGTTATCATAAAATAAACATGAATTACAATATGAAATGAGAGAAAAAAACAGAGTTATGGTATGTTTAAATAGAGTCAGGGGGAAAGAAATTGATTGAAGTTAGTATATGAGTGAAGAAGGGAGAAGAAGAAGGCGGTGTAAGGTATGAATAGGTACTTGTGCATATTTAGGAATATGGTTTATCCTGGGGTTAAGCAAGAGCAGAGACAGATTTTGGCTAGGAAGTATTTCAGAATGGTGTTAAAGGACTGGAGGGAGGATGTTGATCTGATGGATACAGGCCTTAGCAATATGGTATGAGTGCAGACCATGCCCAGAAATGTGATAGGTCTGTGGATAGAGGGAAGGTTTTGATCAGTGGATTATAATTGACCAAATGGGAACTTAGTTGTACAGAATGATATTTAGTGCTGGACAAACAGATGGTTTCTGGATAATTTTATATGTGATAAGGAGCTGTGTATATGTTAGTTGATGGGCTAGTTCTAACCAATTTAGGCTTTTTAGTGCTATACAGTGGTAATTTATGAACTGAGTATTTGCTGAAAATGTAGCCACTTTATTATAGCATTGTTCAAGTTTTGATTTTTGTGATGCCTGGAGGTTAGTTCAGATGGGAGTGCCATAAAATAGTTAGGGGAGGAGGTCATAAGTAGTGGCAAGTGTAGTTTTAGTCATGTTTGGTGAGAAAGGGTTTGACTCTGTAAAGCATCCCTAGTTTCTGATGATTTTTATGCAGTTTTGAATACGCAGGTCATCTTTAAGATTATCATCTATTATTATCTTTAATAATTTGCTATGAGAAGTGATTTCAGTAGTTATATTATTAAGAGAGAGGATTTTAAATTGTGTTTTTTCATGAGAAAGGGATTTTGGAAAAAAGAAGCATTTTGGGACGGGGGTGAAGTGTCATTTTACTGACCGATACCTATTGGATACTTAGCTTTTAAACCATAGAAGGTTAGACTGAGATAGGCCTAGTGAGGATATCTGAAGTAGAGGTTTTCTGTAACAAACTGTGTTGAAGGCTTTAGACAGGCCTAGAAATAAGGAGAAGACTAGTGTGCCGTTATCTCTAGCTTTATCGACAGTATCTATAAAGCTTAGAAGTTGCAGTGCTGGTACTATATTCAAAAAGCCATGTTGTGTGGGGGTTCTTCCTACAGGAGATAGTTTAGCAATTGTATTTAAATACATTGTCAAGTATTTTGGAGAGAGGAATAAGATTGCTATAGGTCTAAAGTTAGTGATGTCTGTTGAATTTCCTCCTTTGTGTAGCGGGATAATGTGTGATTTTTTTTTCTATAGAGAGGGAATGTGAGATTCCTGGAGTGACTTATTTAAAGGGATTGAGACAAGCTAGGCAATACTATTGGCTGCTATATTAAGGTACTCACTTGGGAGGTCATCAGTTAAAGTAGACTATGGTTTGAGTTGAAAATTAGTTTTATATAGGGTGTGGGTAGAGATTTGAAGGTGAAAGAGGATATGGTGCTATGTGGCTGTTGGGCCCGGTTAAGATTAGATGTTAGAGAATTCTTGGTTAGGGATGCCAAACTATCTATGAAATAAACATTGAAAACTATTGCAGTTTTGAGTGGCGAGCTATTGGGAGAGTGGTTAGTGTTGATTTTTTGGGTGGGATCTAATATTTCTTTAATGGCTGACCAGAATTTTTTTTTATGGTTGTGTTTACTATTGTTTTGAAAGTTGTTATAGTATAGTTGTTATTTTTGTCTTCATTTATTTGCTTTTTGAACAGTTGTGGAGCATTCTGAAATTTTAGAGTTAATGTGGTATTTTATATTATTTAACATTCTTTCTGTGCATTTTGTCTATCCTGCATTAGCATTCTACTCTTTTTGAATAGCCAAATTGCATTATTTGTTTTCAGTCTCTTCCTTCTAGGAGATGCAAGGCTGCTTAGGATATTTAGGAAAGTTGTGTTGAATTCATTTACAGCATCATCTAAGGGAAGGATTTTTAGGATGTTCCAGTTAATATATGATAGAGTAGTAATGAATATTTCTGGGTTACATTTGGACAGGTTGCTTGTTGTTTTATAAACATGCTGTTTAAGTGGATGTGTGAGATGCCTGATTGCATAAACTGGGAGATGGTTACTGAGAAAGTCTGATATTATACCTGTGGTGGTGAATTTTCTAGGGTCTGATACTAGGATCCAGTCTAATAAGGAATTTGATGTCTTGCTATAATGTGTGAGGGCATTAATTAGTTGTGTGAAACTGGATAATTTCATGCTAGATGTAGAGAAGTTAGAGGTTATGTCCAACTAATTGACATTTGTACCACCTAGTAGTATTTTTTTCTTGTAGAATTGTTATGGCTATCCAATGTGGGATATCTTCCAGCCTAGCTGCATTGTTGCCAGAAAGGATGTAAAGGACAGTAACATATATTTAATTATTTTATTTTATTTTATTTTACATTTGTTGACCGGGCTAGTATAGCTGGATACATGTCCATTTTCAGTAGAGGCCCAGGGAGAAAAGTTCCAAGAAACATACAAAATTAATATAAAATTCATAACAGATCAAACTAAAAACAGCAATTGTTACATAAAACAGTAGCTTTTAAAAAGTACAAAATACAATACTCATATTGAGCATAACATGAGCAGTGAGCAGTAAAGTGTAATGTACAGGAGAGGGTACAATATACATATGTACATACATTTTATTTGCAACAACATGGTATATTGATTCTTTAAGGGTAAGATTATAAGGATGTAGAGTGATAATTAGTGCAAAGGAAAAAAGTTAGTCAGGGTTAGTACAGGACCATAGCCAGTGTTTATTGAGAAATAGCTTTAGATGCCTTTTAAAAAGTGAGAGAGAAGTCCAAGTTGTAAGTTCAGTGGGTAGTAGATTCCATAGTTTTCCAACAGTGTTAGAGGACAGGGAGTCACCTGCTGAGTTGTTGGATCTGGAAGTATTGATCAGCAGTTGGTTTGAGGAGCGTAAGTTCTTGAGATTATTGTAAGGTGTAATGAGGCTAGAGAGTATTGGAGTGTTGGTGGGTTGATACAGGGTCTTGTGGGCTATAGCAAGCTAGTGAAATTGAAGCTGGTTAAGAAATTCTAGCCAGCCTAGTTGTTTTAGATTCAGACAGTGATGGGTTCTGAAAGGAGAGCCTGTAGCAAATCTAGCAATATTATAACAGGATGTTGCCAGTTTGTTGAGGTTGTTTTTAGAAAGATTAGTGTATATAGGTGAAGCATAGAGTAGAGTGGAGATTAAGTGAGTTCTGGCTATAGCGGTCCTAGCTACTGGTGTAAGAAAGGGTTTGATTCTGTAAAGGGATCCCAGTTTTTTGTTAACTGATTTTATTGTGCTGTTTATATGAGTATCAAAGTTGAGGTTGTTGTCTATTGTTATTCCTAAGAGTTTAGTGGTTGGGTTAGGAGAAATGAGAGTACCATTATTAGATGTGAGTGTGAAATGTATAGGGGTGGACTTTCAGGTTGGCGTGAAGAGTAACAGTTTAGTTTTTTTGGGGTTTAGGAGGAGGCAACGGTTTGAGAATCATTGTTCTACAGTAGTGAAAGCTTTTTGGGTAAGAGACTGAAGTTCAGTTTGAGAAGTGGCTGAACAGATTATAGTAGAATCATCTGCATATTGAATGCAGGTGGTGTGTTGAATTGCTGCTTGAAGGTCATTAATATAAATGGAAAATAGGAGTGGGCCTAATATGCAGCCCTGTGGAACACCAAGGGAAATAGGAAGGTGATTAGATAGTTTATTTTGCCAGAGTACAGCCTGCTGTCGGTTTTCTAGGTAAGATTTGAACCAATTCATGGCTAGAGGATCGAGTGAAAGGGATTTCAGTATGTGTAGAAGGAGTCGGTGATTAACCATGTCAAAAGCTTTAGATAAATCAATGAAGACTGCAGAGGAAAGAATATTTTTGTTACGTTTTTTGTTGATACAGTCTGTGAAAGATAGCAGGGCAGTGGTGGTACTGTGGAAAGGTCTGAATCCATGTTGACAGTTGGCAAGTAAGTTATTATGGAGAAGGTGGTTAAGTAGCTGCTTATGGATGCACTTTTCCATTATTTTTGCAAGATGGGATAGTAGAGCTATAGGACGAAAGTTAGAGAAGTCATTGGAGTTCCCCCCTTTATGTAGTGGGATGATATGAGACATTTTCCAGACAGATGGGATAGTTCCTTCACTTATGGTTCTATTGATGAGAATGGAGATGGGATAGGCAATGGCTTTAGCTCCTTTTTGCAGGAATTCTGCCGGGAGTTGGTCAGCTGAGGGGGTGGTAGGTTTTAATTTTTGGAGAAGGCAGCAAATAAAGGAAGAAGACACTGCTTGTAAATTAAATGATGGGGGTGGGTTTGTAGTAGAAGTAGGCAGATTTGAGGTATCAGGAGATAGATGGCTAGAAAAAGTTTGGATGGCATCTGTGAAGAAAGAATCAAAGGCATTAGCAGTATGTGTGGGATTCTCAGGGTTAGGGCCTAGTGGGTTGGGAGTGATAGACTGACCTGGGTATAGAAGTCTGTTAATGCTAGTCCAAAACTTTTGTGGTTCCTTGTGGTAGGTTTGCTGTAATTAGAGGTAAAAGTTCTTTTTGTCTAACAGGATGGCTTTTTGTGTATTATTTCTATGTTGCCTAAAGGTTTAGTGATCTGTAGGATTCTTGGTAGTATGCCATTTTGCCCAGGATTTGTTTCTGAGAAGGATTTTTTTGCTTAGTATTATTAGAGAGCCAAGGGGCTGGGTTAGCTTTATTTCTAATAGAGCGTATTGGGGCGTGGTGGTCCAGGATGGCTAAGAATGTTGAACTGAAGTATTCTACTGCTTCATTGAGTGGGAGAGATTTTAATGGTGACCAATTACATTGTTTGAGTACTGTTTGGAAAAGTTCTGGGTTAAATTGCTTTTTGGTGCGTATTGTTCTGAAAGTGTTAGGGAAAGTTAGGTTGGTTTTATGTCTGATAATATAAGTTAGTGAATGGACTCTTAGGTCATCTGGGATGGTTCCTGCTTTGTAAGTTTGATGAGGACTATTAGTAAGTATCCAGTCCAAGGTGCTTTCATTGTTGTTGGGTCTATTAGTTCTGGTAGGGGAGTTAATAGTTTGCGAGAAGCCATAAAGGGTAATATGGGTGGTGGGGTGTGTATTACTACAGGAATTCCAGTTGATATTAAAGTCTCCTAGGACTATGGTTTCTTGTGGGAGATTAATAGAAGGCCAGTTAAGGATATAGTAGAGAGTACTGATGTTATTTCCTGGAGGAAGATATATACAGATAATATTTATGGCTTTACATGTGTTGACCTGAAATTTAGAGATAAGTATTTCAGCACTATTGTCTAAAGGTGGGCTAAGATTTACATTGCTAACTTGTAGCTCTGCTTTATAGAGGATTGCTACCCCTCCCCCTTTTTGGCTGTGCAGTCTAGTCTAATGATATTGTAACCAGGTGGGATGACTTCATTGTCCTTAACAGTAGGTTTTAGCCAAGTTTCTGATAAACATAGGATATATTTGTTTATATTTGTTTATTTTCAGGGAAGTAATTGGAAGCTCTTCTGAACTGAATTTTGGTATTGGTTTGTTGTAGGGGGAAATGTGGTAGTTGTGAAATATTAAAGCAACATCACCACCTTTCCTCTTCATACAGTCATTATGGATAATATCATAGCCGGGGTTGTAATTTTAGAGTTATTTATGACAGGTTTAAGGAAAGTTTCAGTTTAGTGAGAACATCAGACTTGTGTTGGTTAATCCAGGCATGGAGTTCTATATCTTTATTTCTCATGTTTGTAATATTTATGGCAGCAAAAGTTAGATTACCATGGATGGGAGTCGATCACTGTGGGATTAGAGTATTGAGTGGAACAGAACTGACTGGACGGTGGCTGTGATAGGTGGGACCAGGATTAGGGTGAATGTCTCCTTCTAGGAAGATATTAGTATATTGGGGTATTATTGATTCTTGTTTCGTGGATAGTAATTTTTCACTTATTTTATATTGATATTAGTAGAAATTGAGTTTATCAGTCTGTATTTGGCGTAAAGATGAGAGGCATCATTAAATAAGTTTGGTGCGATGTGTGGGGATGTTATGGAGGAAGTATAGATATATGGTTTGGGACAGAGTTGGAGAGATGTTGAGAGCTAATACTAGGTAAGGTAGGATGAGAGATGGCTCAGTTGGAGGGGAAGAATAGATTATAAGTTGCATGATTAAATAAAAAGATCTGTATTATATTGATGTCAGGTAGTGAGTAGGGTTACCACCTGTCCCACTTTGGGAGGGACAGTCCCTCTTTGGGCAGTTGTGTCCTGCAAAAAATTGAAAAAATGGCAAATGTCCTGAGATTTTAGGACAAAAAATATTTCCCATATTTTATGTAATAGTTGCATAAAACAGCCATTCTGTATATGAAACACCTAAATGTTATACGAAACAGAATAAGCAACTAAAATGATACAAGAATAAGCTTTTATTTAGGCAAAAAAGTGAATTACTGTCCTTTGTACTGGCTGTGGGTATGTTTTGCCCTGCAAAATCTGTTTGTACCCAAAATGTCCCACTTTGGCCATTTGAAAAGGTGGCAACCCTAGTAGTGAAGAAGTAAAAATCAAGAAAGAAGCAAGAAGTTGCAGGGCTGTAGAATATTTAGTGGTGGTGGTGGTGATGTCTGAAAGTTGGTAGAAGGTGGGTAGGAAGGAAATAGTTTCTATGAAGGAAGAGAGTTAGGTTGTCCTGGTATATTTTCTTATGTGTCTGAAATGTGAGAAATAGAGGGGTTTGAAAGGATAGGTTATGAGTAGGTATTAAGATAGGAAGTAGTGAGGGTTTATTTGGGGAAAGTAGAATTTGAAATGTAGAATAATAGATAGGTACTGTTGGGGAGGAGTCTGAATATGAATGGATATAATTCAAAGCACTATGAGAAGGAGAAATATTGTTGGGAATGATGCTAAATGCTAGATGGAAGTTTGGAAATAGGAAAATAAAAACAAGGGCATTTGTATGATAGTAGTAAGGTTGCTTGAGGAGGGGTAGGGAATTAGTGTCATAGGTGAATTGTGTATGACAGAAGTACAATGTTAGAGTAAGGGGGTGGTGGGAATTCGGGGCAAGATAGGGGAGATAAACAAAGCTGAGTGTACCATAGTTTCATTTCTTCCTTTCAGGTCTACTTTATTTATGTGAAGGCTTAAAACAGCGAATGCATATGCATCGAACCATATGCATCGAAAGTGCGAAAAGTCAAAAACTGTAAATGGAAATCTCCGTAGGTGAAGATTTCTGTTTACTTCAATGTAGTACGATCTCAGAGTTGGTATATTTAAGTAGTGTGGGGGGTGCAAGGGGCTTGCCCCCCTGCCTACAGCTGTTACGTGTCATGTTTGTTGTGTAGTTTCGTTTTTATTGTGTTTCAATGGTTTCTCGGTTCGATGCATATGGTTCGATGCATATGCATTCGATGTTTTAAGCTTTCATGTAAAGTAGACCCCTTCCTTTTAACCTCACATGCTGCTCAGAATTCTCCATTCCTGTTGCTTTCTGCTTTATCTTAACAGAGAGTTTAAAATTCATGTCAAACAGTACAATTTGCATGCTTCCTAACTTCATTTCATCAGAATAAACTCTGGGTGAGTGTTCCACTCTCTTTAGCTCTGCTACTCTCCTCAGCTCCCTCTCCCTGCTTTGCAATATTGTCAGGCTACAATGCCACTTCCATTTGCTGCTTTGTAGCACTTCCAACCTAAAACATTTTAGTGTGCAAGTCCTTTCTTCTGCTGGTTCTGTTAGAGTTGCATTCGGACACCTCTTTAACTGATGGAATTTCATTTTCTTTTCATACTTATAGCCACGTTTTTGTACCTTTAGGGCTTTCTAATATTATATCTTGGATGTTATTAAACTTAGACACTCTAACAAATGTGTAGACAGTGCTCCCCTCTTTTCTAGGTTAGACAGAACTATATATATATATATATGCAGGCTTATTCACCTGCTGGCTTCCTCCTACACTGATAGCTGGTCAATTAAAAGACTTTTTTAACCGTTAGCTCTGCAGCTATTAAAGCTAAGTAAACCATTCCCTATTTTCATGCCATTTGTTAAATAGAGAATGACATGAAATGAATAGACTGCCTTTCCAAGCCCAGTTTGTAAGTCTAACAGGATAACGTTTATCACCACAAATGTATACCACTTCTACTGCTTTTCTCAGAGGATTAGTTAAGCTATTTGGAGCCCAGCATCCCCCCACATACACACACACCTGAAGAGCATTTTTTTTTGAACAATGGGAACATCTTGACAACTTTTCACAAAAACATAAATGACCAAGAGGCCCAAAAAGAAGTCCAAACAGCAAGTTTTATTGAAAGTTTAACACAATTTCAGAATACATTATTTAATACAATTTGTATTATTCCTATTCTGAACTGACAGTCTCCCCTGCCTATGATCCACCATGAAATGTTCAGGTATTGTTCAACAAGTCATCAGAGGAAAAAACTCTACAATACAAATTAAATCCAGGAAGGAAACAAGGCGAATGGAAAGCAATTGATGCACATTACAGCAAAGAAAATATTCAGTGACCTTACAAACAAACTATTCTCCGAAAATCCTTAAGGGAATAACATTCATTCATTCAGCTAGTAATAATGGATGAAAGCATCCTTGTTGAATTAAGAATTCATCTCCCATAAAACAGCATTCATTGAAAGTCCATCAACTAACTGATAAAAACAGCTTTGATGAATTAAGAAGTCATATCTCTTTCTTCCTCTAACACCCCATAAAACAAAGTAGCATTCACTGAAATTCCAATCAGTAGAAATAATCAAACAATAATAGATAAAAACAGCCTTAATGAATTAAGAACTCATATCTATTCCACCCACCCCCATAAGACATCCAACAAAGTCCCTACATGCCCTAAATAAGAAAAACAATAACCGGTATTGACATTAAAGCAGGAGGATACCAGAGGTGTAGTGGTTCAACCAGCAACCTGGGCTGCAACAATGAAACGGTTGCTACAGTTTATACCCTGCCTGCATGGAGAGCTGCAGCACTCATGTTTAAGTTAAAAAAAATCTTCTTTTTAAACTGTAGCATACTGTTTGCTACAGTTTAAATCCATACACTGAGTGCCACAGCACTCAGGTTTGACTGCAATTGCAATAACAGCTTTTAAAAGCCAGTATTGAATTAATGAGAGATGAAGATTGGCTGATCGTCCTCTCCAACACACTCTGCCCAGTGCAGGTGCCCCTCTCACCCCACCCTAGCTATGCTACTGAAGAATACCCTACTATTTTGTTTCTATGCCATTCATTACAAATCAGTTACCATTCCTCTATGGAATCAGGGACAAATCCAGAAATAATAATCAGACAGGGAAACTTAAAAATATTAGTAATGTCAACTTAAATCCATGACAAAAAAGAGAATGTGAATTAATAATATATTTTCTGAGGTAAGGAAGTCTATTATAACTCTGATTTTTATCATTATTTATTGAGTGCAATTCACCACCTGTTTCTCCCAATAAGGTAATTTGGTTGCATGCAAAGCCAAACTGCAGTTATGCATTATATTTTAATATGACACACAAGTCCACTACACAATAGACATCCACATTCTGGTCTGGATGTACTTATAAGGACCATTCAGGGACATGTAAAATATTAGTATTGTGTTAACTTGAGTCACTGACAGAAAAAAAGAATGAGAATTAATATGCATTGTATTGAATAAGTTTATATTGTCTTAATTTCTTCCTAATCATTTTCATTATATATTAAATGTAATTTTCACTACCTGCTTCTCCAAAAAGGTAATTGTGTAAAAAAGCCATTAAGCCAATAAGCCAAACTACTACATTTATGAATTTAAGAGCAAAAATGACCAGGTAGCACAAGTCCCAGGAACTCAGGAATTCTTTATTAGTATAAAACACAGTTAAGTGTTTTTTTTTTCTGTAAAAGACATCTTCAGAACCATGAAAAGATAAATGGGATAACACCCACCAATGAAAGCCAATAAAACACCAACAAATTAACACCCCTCCAAACATTAGCCAATGAAAGGACAATTAATGCAAAACCCACGATACAGTTAATGTTACAAGTAAGTACATTAAACATCTCAAATAGCATATTAAAATACTGAGCCATCAATAAAATGTCCAGCATAAAATAAACTGGTACAGAATGATAATCTAGCAGCCATTCATTTACGTTTGATATGGATTCATTAAGACCACGATATGTGGTTGTATGTGGTATGTATGTTAGGTCTCACCACCACCTTACAAACAGGAATAAGTACTCCTTCACCCCTAACAGCGATACTGCATAAAATGTCCCTTATTACAGAGTAGAACTTTCTTATAATCAGTAATAAACTGCCATCGTATTTAAACCTACTATCAATAACACTTCCTAAGTCCCTAGTCTTGTCTTCGACCACTCATTGCAGAAGATGCATCCCATTTTTTAACCTGCATCTTATTTATTTGTCTTATGATATTTGGTAACCAGCTGTTCTTCAGGCAAGACAAAAGGAGTAGCTGTCAGAAGAGGTACACAGCTGGTTGGATTTTTATACATGGGACAAAATCCTACTTTGATATTAAGGATATTTCCATGTTGTGGAAATTCCAAAAGAGCTACAAGAGTTGAACCATACTAATAAAAAGAATGCAAGCTCACGGATGCAGTTTATGGACGACTTTGGGTCAATACTACAACTATGGAAGGTGGATGCACACTTTGTTGGACACCTTTCATCAGAAGCAGTGCATGCAACTTCCTAGCAATAAACACCCGAAAAAGACTTTTCATTCCTATCATCTACTTCCCTGTACATAAATAGTAAATGTAAAAGCAAGACGTGTACATTATGCCAGATTTACGCCAGTTTGGCAGGAAATGCGACATAATCACCTACTATAAAGACAGTTGCAAGCACTTTTCTAGTGGTATTTTATTGCTAAAGCATTTAGGAGGACTGACCGACAAGATTGGTGCTGCTGTGACAGGTCTTCCTCTGATTTTGCCATTTTCCTCAGTTGTGGTCTTTGCATTTCCGTGCATCAAGGCACCATAAACCGGTAAGGAACATCAGCTTTGGGGATGAATATTACCAGTTTTGTCACTGGCATTGAAATTTGCTGAATGGTTCATGTGGGGAAGAAGTTGGCAAACGCTTTTAGGAAGTCTATCAGCTGAAACGGCTGGAAACTGCATTTGTCTGTTAAGAAGGGATCTACGTCTAGCAGCACTTTATTTCCGCAGAATAATCATTGTTTTATCAGCAGTGAAATGCTTTCTGGTTTTTCAACATGGGTCTTGCTTATACTTCTCAACTATCTAGATTTTCGCTTCATGTTGTTGGCCCATTCCTCATAAAATTTGTGGTTTACTGACAAATTTCTGAACTCAGTAAATAATGGCATACATTTAAGCTTCATAATTCATAATTCATATGCTTCTTAGTTGAGTTAGCTCAAATCCTGCTATTCTAGCAAAGTGCCTAATTTTATAAGGACAATATTTAAAATCTGTCCATATTTTTGGGCCTTTGTCTCCCCATTATTTTAGGCTTTGTCCAGATTTCTTGTGCTGAGAGGTATATTGCTGAATAACTAAGAGTAAAGACAGGGTTATATCGTGTCCTCTTAAACTTGTAATTAGTGGTATAGCTTTATGTGCAACAAACCCACTGGTATTAACTAGTATAATATGCACTTTATGCACGCCATGGGGGGGGCTTGGGAAAACCTGGATTCAGCAAGGGAGCAGAGAACTGAAAAAGTTTGGGAACCACTGGTCTATATATTTACATACACTACAAGTCCTGCAGCTAAAAGCCACGGTGGTGCAGCGGTAGCATTGTCGCCTCACAGCAAGAGGTTCACCCGTTCGATTCTCAGCTGGCGCACCTTCTGTGTGGAGTCTGCATGTCCTCCTTGTGGTCGAGTAGAGTTTGAAAGACATGCGTGAATGGGTGTGCCTTCATTGAAGGTTGGGCGTCGGGCTGGCACCTTGGCACCGTAAAAATCTACTGCCAATCATTAGCAGACCAGAGAAAAGCTGAAAGAAGAACAAGACCATGATATGTGGGTGCATCCAAGCAAAGTTGCCAAAACATTTCCCAGTGTAAGAGCTGATTCTCCCAATATCCTGTGTAAGGTGCTGAATCTATCTGCTCTAGCACTGTGAATTTAAACTTGCTAAAACCTGCATGTCTTGCTAAGCCACTTCTATTGTCCATCTTAGCAATGCTATATGTGTGTTGGTAAATGCATTTGTTAAGTGCATTGATAGTTTTTCCAATATAAAACACATAGCAAGAACAGCACCTATAAAGCTAAACCACTTTGTCGGAAAAACAATTAAATCTGCCACAGTTCATCCATTTTTGTATCTTCTCCATTAACACCCCCACCCAAATATGTATCAATAAAAGAGCACTGGTGCCAATGACCACACTTCAATGCTAAATAGAAATGGTTCTTGAATGATTTCAAAGGTTTTTCTAAGATGTTCTTAACACAAGGTCTACTTTTGAAAGTAAAGGTAGGGGGGTGATTGAAATTCAATTTTAAGTCATTGTCTCATTGCAAAATAGACCACTTCTTGCACAAAATTCTCTGGATGTCGTAGGCATCAAGGGCGTAATGCAGGATTATATTTGTAGAATAACTGAAATTATGATTAACCGCTGCTCCATCTTCATCCAGTACGTAGTTCTGTAAACCTTTTTTAGTAATGGAGCCACATTCTTTATTGTAAAACCTGGCCATAAAAGTCATCAATGATCGAAAGCAGATAGCCCTACTCAAGGAACATGGACCTGAGTTTGTCAAATTTGTCACTTCATACTTTTATCATCTGAAGTGAGTTGAGATAGTCTTAAGAATTAACTCTTTACCACCCCTTTCTTCTGATGTAAGGGGTGACAACTTGCAAAATGTAAGAAAGCGAAGAAAGCCAAGTACTTTTAACCCACGATCACAGTCTACTTTCAAGTATTTCAGAATGTATGTGAAATATATTTTAGAAAGATCAAAGGTAGGCCTGAGATAACAAATATGACTAAAGAAGAAAATCAGGCCTTATCATATTTAAGTATGAATCAAGAAATAAGGATAATGAAGGCCAACAAGGGCGGCAAAATTGTAGTTATGAATACCAAAGATTACAATAGTTCAATAATGTCTATGTTACAAAATAATGATATGTACAAAAAAGAAGAATTAGAAGAAGTTAAGAGAAGCTACATGACGTTGGATAATATATTATTTGACATGTTTTGCCAGGGGGAAATAGACAATGAATGGTATAGCTATCTGCAGGTGGAATATCCAAAAATGGCTTCTTTCTTTCTTTGGTATACCCAAACTACAGATCAATAGTCAGAATCCACCATTTAGGCCGATTATCTCTGCAAGTAATTCAAAAACAGAGGCCATTTCTATATGGTTAGACTATATTTTGAATCCAATAGTACTAAAATCTAGGCATTATTTAAGAGATTCATGGCATTTGTTGAAAATTTTACAAGAGTATACAACTCCACAAGGACAAATGTATTTTGGTACATTGGATGTGAAATCGTTATATACATCCATAGACCAAGAGATTGGTATAGAATACTTAAGAGAGTAATTAACACACAAAACTAATTTTGACAGCACAAAGATTAATACTATTTGTACCCTGATGGATTTAGTTTTGGACAACAATTATTTTAAGTTTAATGACCAGTTGTTTAAACAAACATCTGGAGTGGCGATGGAAGCTAGGGTAGCTCCAGCATTTGCAAATACAGTGATAGCAAATTGGGAAACAAAGTTTCTGAATGACCAGTCCTTTTTTAGTAAAGTCAAATTATACTACAGGTACGTTGATGACTTGTTTTTTTTCTGTGGGATAGACAATATAAAGAATTTATGGATTTTGTTTCCCATTTAAATTCAAAAACAAACTTCCTTGAATTTAAAATAAGTGGTTTTGGTGAGTCCATTCATTATTTTGACATACATCTTACATTGGATCGTGAGACAAAAAAGTTCACAAGTAGTATATTCAGGAAGTCAGTATTTGAAAATCAGTATCTGCATAAGGACAGTTTACACCCGCCACATATGAAAAAAGGTGTGGTCAAAGGACTGATTATTAGGTTAAGTCGTTTAACCACAGATGATGACACTTTTTTGAGGAGGTAAATTTCCTAAGGTCATTGTTCTTGTTCAGAGGATATAGTCAGCAGTGGTTGAGAGCTAGAACAGGAAGTAGTAGGCCTTAGAAAGGGAGTAGCTTCTGCTATCTTGAAATCAAAGGATTTAACAGTAGGTCCACCAGTTTCTCTGATACATAGTAACAACAATAACAACAAAAATGAAACATATATTAGTGTCTTTCCTCTACCAATAGTAAATGAAATGTGGTACATTAAAGATATTATTAAAAACAACTGGGAAGTTTTATTAGGGAACAAGGACTTAGTTACCATCATAGGAACGGAATCTAAATTTACATATAAGAAGGTGGTTAACATTAAAACCATGTTAGAAGGTGGAAACAAAAGAAATAAAAATGACCTGGAACAAGGACTTAGTTACCATAATTTTACATGAAACTTCCTTATATGGGAATATGGGGAGTTTGAACAAAGTTACTGCAGCTACTTCATTGATGTGTCATGTGAGTCGTCCTCACGTTTGAGGAATCGTCATCACTATGTTGACCGTCATTATCATTATCTTCAAAGGGAAAGGCAAAATCAGGCCACTATAAGCATCCACAGGACAAATTAGACATACCCACAATGTCATTTTCTAATTTGTAATCAGTGTAACTCTTCACTGAGGGGGAATTCAACACTCTTCTTCACACTGAAACATCTCTATTGCTTGCTAAGATAAAAATGCTGTGCACAAGCTAGTAGGTTAGCGTGCAAATGATTTAATGATTGGTTGCTTGACACACTCCATTCAAATCAGGGTGGTGTCCTCAAGAATCTCAATAGGCTGAATGTGTTCCTTCAGCAACTTCATAACATCTTCATATCTGTAAAGATGGATATAGGGAAATGCATCACTAACTGGGAACAATCATTGTTATCTTGTCGCAAATGGGGGTCGAGAAAGGTAGTTCACAGTCTGATATTTACAAGTAAGACTGGAATGAAGGACAATGGTAAATATTTTGCAAATAATTTGGTCAAATGGTGTGCCGTCATGAATGACTATGGGTTTAATTACAATACAACATCACACAGCATGAGGCATGTCTAGTAAGACAGGCAGGACAGATTTAGTACCTAGAAACATGACAGAAGAACAGATTATACATAGCCAGGTACTTTTCTCAGTGTTCAGCAAATAAAGCTGCAAAGTACAGTTGCGACTGACTGTAAGACTACTGGAGTGACCTGCGGATTCTCAGTACAAACTTTAACATAAAGGCCTGCACCCATCATGCCTAGACAAAGCAACAAAAGAACTGATATACAGCAGGAAAAACATGGACATTATTTCAACTGTAGTCAAAGTAGCTGATAAAGATAATGGAACACATTCATCATAAGCATGGTATGCACTTAGGCAAAACAACAAAATAGTTAGAGGTCAGATGCAGAAAACATAGACATTGCATGAAAATTACTCATATCATATAGGAGGTGCTAACAATATAGAAAATGAGTACAGCAATAATGACTGCCTGAGAGCCTGATGGAGTGACCAGAACATTCTGAATACAGATTGTGGCATACTATAAATGTATGTTGTAAGTATATCTAAACAACCTGCCAGCTGTATACATGTGCATGTAAATACTTTTGAAATGTAGAGCTGATGTTGTCTTTTCCATCTGTCTTAACCTGTGGGTAATCGGATCCAATCAAAGCCAAGGCCAGAACATCAGAATCTTAATTTCCAAAGCTCCATCTCCTCTCCCTTAATGCTCTTCCCTTCTGAATCATCTTAGATTGAGTTTGGCCTACTATGCCTAACCTGCAAACACAGAGTCCCCCAAACAAGGGCTTGAGGAATGGACCAAAATGGTTTCCACAACAGATTTTTGGCCTGCCTACAAGGTCCATGAAGATCCTTACACACCAGGGACAATGTGAAAGGGGAAGAGAAGGAGAGATGGTTGAGATGGATGGAAGAAGACAACATCAGTATAGCATTATGATAAGTACATTACTTTTGTTTATGATGCTGTCTTTTCTATGTGCCTCAACCTGTAAGATAGAGTCACCATCCAGACAGAATGGGTGATATCAGGAGAGAATATTCTGCAAAATGGTAGACCCAAAAAATGCTCAAGATCTGGACTGAGTGCCAAGTTTATAATGAGACACAAAGGAACAGGAGTTAGACCAGGTAGCTGCTTCACAAATATCATCTAAGGAAGCACGACCAAAGAAGGAAGTTGATGTAGTGACTGCCCTCTTAGACCGGACCTCTGGCCTTACAGAAGATGATACACCTTTCTTGAAATAAACAAAAGATATGCAATTGGAAAGTCATCTAGACAAAATTACCATGAAGACTGGATTCCTAAACTTAGCTATAAAGTAGGACACAAAATGTTGATGAGTAGGGTCTCAGTTACAAAGACATAATGTATCCATGTTTAAGTTTCTGTAAATTAAAATACACAGATTACTGTACGCAGAAAAGGGAAAGTACATTGAAGTGCCATAGGCATGTGAGAAACTATTTTAATAGTGACAGGAGCATTAGACACAGATCAGGAAACCACATACATATCGCTATGGACAGTGAGTTACAGCACTGCACAAAAATAAACACTGCAAGCCACAATAATAATAAGAAGCAATATAGGGAAACCAAAAAACGTATCTTTCCCACACAGGAGTCTATTTTATGGCAGAGGATGTTAAGTCAGACTTCCCTTGAAAACAATGGAATGCTTTCCTTTCGTTAAATAGAAATGCCAGTCTCTAGATCCTCCTTGAGTCATACATAGGTAGAGTCCAAGTCAGAGGATGTACTAGGAGAGAGAAAAACTACGGTTCTCCTTAACCTGAATTTTTACTACTTTAAAGCACTGCACAAAAATAAACACTGCAAGCCACACAGAATAAAAAGAAACAAAATAAGGAAATAAACCAAAAAGTTAAATTTCCCAATGGAGTCTGTTTTATGGCAGGCAGTGTTCAATCAGATTTCCCTTGAAAACATTGGAATGATTTTTATCTTTGAAGAGAAAAACTGGCCTCCAGATTCTTCTAATGTCAGAGTTCATTAGCTTCCTAATCATAGAACTCTCTAGGAGAGATAGAGTTGTTCTCTTATAACTAGCACTTTTAATACTTTAAAGGGATCTATATTATAATACCAAAGAGGAGTTTAAGTGAACACCTCTTCGTCAACACTAAAGACCGGTCGCACTAAAGCGCAAACAGTCAAAACAGTGAATTCTTTCCCTGGGAAAGAATTTGTTTGCCCAAATAGACACACACAAACAAACACACACACACACACACACACACACACACACACACACACACACACACACACACACACTTACAAATATAACTATGTGGGGGGCTTTGCCCCCCCCCCCACACCCCTAATTAAATACACCAACTCCGAGATCGCACTACTGGAGAAAAGGGCAACACTGTGTAGCTGGCCAACTACACCTTTGCCCTGTAAAGTATTTATCGAATCGCTTAAATGCGTTTCGATGAATATGTGTCGCTCATTTGGTATTCGATATTACAATGTTTCGATGTTGTAATATGGACTCCTTTAAAGTAATGCACAAAATATACACTGAAAGCCACATACAAAAAGAAACAATATCATGAAAACAAACCAAGAAACTTAACTTTCCCAGATGTACCTGTTTTATGACAGAGGGTGTTCAGTCAGGTTTCTCATGTATACATTGGAATGCTTTCTTTCTTTAACTAGAAATACTGGTCTCTAAATACCTCTAATGTTGCAAGTAAATAACTTCCGAGTACTGCAGAAAAATAAACACTGGCTGCCACACAAAATAAAACAAAATATACATTAAGAAAATAAACCAAGAGAATTACATTTCCCACACAGGTGTCTGTTTCATGGTAGAAGGTATTCAGTCAGATTGCTCATAAAAACCTTGTATGCTTTAATTCTTTTTAAAAAAGAAATAATGTTATCTAGAGCTCCATTAGGCCACATATACATAGCTTCTAAGTCCACAGACTCACTAGGTAAAATAGAGTTGTTCTATCCCAACCAGAACATGTAATACTTTTAAAGTACTGCACAAAAAAAATACTGCCAAGTACAAAAAACAATCAGTACAAGGAAAACAAACCAAGAAATGTACCTTTCCCACAAAAGGAATCTGTTTCATTGCACACAGTGATCAATCAGACATGTCTCGAAAAAATCTTTGATGCTTTACTTATTTTTAAATATAAAATACTGGTCTCTGGATGTTCCTAATGTCACAGGTAAATGGCTTCCCAGTCATAGGACTCACAAGGAGAGGCAGTCATGTTCTCCTCTAAACAGTGTCTTTAATACTTTAAAGCATTACATGAAAATAAATACTGCAAGCCTCATATAAAAAAAAAAAAACAAGCTTGCCTTTCCCACAGAGGAGTCTGTTTCATGGCAGAATGTGTTCACTCAGATTTCTCATGTAAACATTGGAATGCTTTCTTTCTGTAAATAAAAATACTGGTCTTCCTAAACTGAGAACACACTATGAGAGACAGCGCTGTTCTCCAATAACCAACACATGTAATACTTTAAAGTACTGCACAAAAACAAACATATCAAGCCACATGAAATAAAAAAAGATGAACTACATAAAGAAAATAAAGAAAAAAATGTACCTCTCCCACACAAGAGTCTGTTTTATGGCAGAGGGTGTTCTGTCAGATTTCTGTTGAAAACACTGCTTTCCTTCTCTTTAAAGAAAAATATTGGTATCTAGACCCCCTAATGTCAGAGGTCAATAGCTTTCTTATCCAAGGATGCACTAGGAGTGATAGTGTTGTTTTCCCTAACCAGAACTTTTAATGATTTAAAGTACTACACAAAAATAAATATTACTAACTACACAGACACAGAAGAAACAATATAAAGAAAATAAACCAAGAAACTTGCCTTTCACACATAAGACTCTTTTATGGCAGAGTCAGATTTTTCTTGAAAATCTTGGAATGCTTTCTTTCTTTAAACAAAAATACTGGTCTCTAATTCTACTAATGTGAGAGTAGGCGGCACAAGGTGAGATAGTGTTGTACTTCCCCTAACTACAACTTTTAGTAGTTTGCAGCACTTTACAGAAACAGACAATGCACGTCACTAAGAGAAAAAAAAAACAACATAAGGGAAATAACCAATAAACATTATTTTCCCAAATAAGAGTCTGTTTTATGGTAGATGGTGTTCAGTCAGACTTCTATTGAAAACACTGGAATGTTTTCCTTCTCTTTAAGTAGAAATCCTGTCACGATATTTTAAGAGAGAAAAGTCTTCCTATTTCATATCTATTTCATATCTAATTATCATGAGACAATTAAAAGATCTAGCTATAAATTATTTTAATAACTTTGAATTTAAAGAAGAGGAATTAAATATATGTCGCAATCTGTGGGAAGCTCTGTTACAAGACAAAAAATATATAACTACCTCATATAAACTGATAAAAGAGATGAAACACAATAAACGTATTCTCTTATCAAATTACTGGAGGGAAAAATTAATATTAGTTGAGGACAGCAAGATCTTGGAGGCATTTAAGCTAACATTAAAGTCAGTATCCCTCCAAAAATTACTATTCACACAACTGATGATATTTAACAATGCCTACTATATCTGTCTTACTCTTCATAAATTTGACTCAAAAAATTCTCCTAATTGTCCATACTGCATAGACCAGACAGCTGACCTGTTTCACATGTTCTGGAGTTGCAAATGCATTTTTAAACTTTGGAATTCGTTAAAATTTCAGTTACAGAAAATGGGCTACCAACATTCAACACTCTCTTGGGAATTTATGATCCTACATATTCCCCCAGATAATTTAGATAAATCAAAAAGGATCATAATCATGAATATTTGTTTATTAATGAAACTATACATAGCTTCAAACTGGTTGAACCCGACCCCGACCCAGACATCTTGGGAAAATTTCAGATCACTAGCAATAAGACATATACTAGCGCACAAATTGTTAATTAATGACCATAAGAAAAGTATACATAATGTTAAAATATGGGAGCAAATTTTTAATATTGTGCTGGCCTAGAGGTTCTTATCCACTGTTACTCAGGATACATATTTATAAGACAGATTCAATCTTAGATTAGATATAGGTTGTAATAATAATACAGATTGATGGCTCTTTCATGTTATGTTTCCTTCTTAACAATTTTTTGTTAATATACAATGATTGTGTAACTTTTGGAAGCAATCTTGTATATATTGTATATACATAGTAGTGTGTAGTATGTAATTGAAAATAATAAAAGACGGATTATTGAAAAAAAAAAAAAAAAGAAATCCTGGTCTCTAGATGTTCTTAATGTCACAGTAAATGACTTTCATATCTGGGGATGCACTAGGAGAGATAGTGTTGTTCTCCCCTAACCAGAACGTTTAATTTTAAAGCCCTGCACAAAAATGAACACAGAAAGCACAATATAAATAAAATTAACCAAGAAACTTACCTTTCCCACAAAAGTGTTTGCTTTATGGCAGAGGTTGTTCAGTCAGACTTCTCTTGAAACACTGGAATTTTATTTTTATTTATCTTTTGTTGACCTGGCTAGTTCCATTAGACTACTAGCCTCTTTTCAGCGGAGACCTGAGGTGGTATTTATACTTCTAAGGGAAATTTGGCCAGGGCATTGGGGAACTTCCCTATGCTTTGAAAGTGGGAGACACTTTTCGCAAAAAGACTTCCTGCTTCCATTCTGAGTACAGTGGTGGCCCAGAGAAGCAGGGAGAACAATATCAGATATGGGAGAAACTGGAGACAGTAGTGTTGAACTGATGATAATGGAGGGTCGAGTAATGTGGAACGAGGAAAAGGAGGATCAGCCCTGAGTGGGCATTAGATGTATGTTTTAAGAAGACAGTCGAGCCTTCACAGGATGATTTATTTGGCAACAGGGATAGTAGGAAGGCAGTTGAGCCTTCAGGGAAGGAGAGTGAATGTACTGAAAATATGAGGAGTTTTTTCAACAACATTTGTTTGGGGGAGTAAGCGAGAGCCAGAATGGATGCATTGTTACAACCCTCCAATTGAGAGGATTATGGGATGATTTATTACAGGAAGTCATGGTGCAAAGTGAACCAGATAGAGAGAGAGAGAGTTTCAAGGGGAGACATAATGGACAGAATACAAGAAGAAAAAGCAGAAGATTTGGTGAAGGACAATAAGAAATCATGCACAGAAGATAAAAGAGAGAGAAAGGAGAGAAGAAAAGAAGACAGATTCAAGAAAAAAGAAGTATTTAGTAAAAATATGTAGCAAAGAAGAAAAAGGACTTGATAGGTAGGATATCTGGGACAACATAATGACACCTTTGGGGACTTCTTCACAAAAGGTAATAGCATTTATACACATTAATAAATGCACATTCGGTGAAATTATATTTGAAACTGGGTAGTGTATGGAAAAGTTTTTGGAAGAATACAAGAAAAAGAAAAGCTGTTACCCATGGAATTTATGTGTATTTTGAATATTTAATAGAGAGACAAAAAGAAAATATATGTACAGTTTCGGACTGAAGTTGAAAAAGAGACATTAAAAGAATATTTAAAACTGTGCGCAAAAAAGTGATGGAAATTACTAAAATGTATGACAATAGAGATTTATGGACTGGAGGTTGGGAATGTAATATTTATTGTATTAAAATGTAAAATGAAGAAATTGTGCACATTCCAAGCATGATAAATGTACATAGAAACAAAGGTACAGTGAAATATTGGGGGGGCAACACATTTTTTTGTGGAAAAAGTGATCATTTAATTAATAACTGTGACAAAATGAAATATTATATTTGTGCAAAGTGGGTCATGATACAAAAAATATGCACATTAAGTGTTTTAAATGTGAAAAAAAAAGGTCATTTTTAGATGGACTTTAAAGAAAATATAAAAGAATATAAGATGGAAGTAATCAGAGAGCAACAGAGGGTACAAGAGCTAGAACAAGAGGAAGAAATAGAACAGAGCAAGAAAAAGAGCAAGATAAACAGATAACTATAGATAAAAATGAAACAGATGAAAGTGAAATAGTAAAAAAAAATGAAAGAAAAAAGGAAATGAGGGAACGTCGGAGATAAGTAAAGAAGAAGAGGTGAACTGGATAGTAGTGAAAGGAAGAAAGAATACCATTGGAAACAGGGTAAAAGATAGGAACATAAAATTTATAGGTTTAGGTATTTAAGAAATAAGAAAGGGAAATGATAAGAAAAAGAGAAGTATAAATATGGAAACAACAAAAACAAACAAAGAGCTGAGAATTCTAGCAATACATTTTAATAGTATAAAAATGTAACAAGAAGAATGGGGCATTGGAATGGTTTGCAGCACTTCATGTGGATGTAATTATATCAGAAGATACAAGAATACTAACAGAAGAAGAACGATTACAAACAGAAAAATGTAGGGGGAATGAGGTAATTTGGAATATTGGAAAAGACATGAGTTCAGGTATAGGAATATTATGTAAGAAATCAGTAAAAAGTTTGGATATCACTTTGGTAATAATGGGTAGAGCAGTGATAGTAGACTTGAGATGGAAAGATCATCCCTGGGATTCATGAAGCTCGGCGCAAGGACGGCATTAGCCTTGAGCCGACCATGTGGCATAGAGATGGTGCAGCAGCACCACATGCATATTAATGAAAGCACGCTGCTGCAATGTCCACGTGCATAGGAAATGTGCGTGAGTGCAGGGGGCATGTCTAAGCGCTGCACGGAGGCATGAACATGTTGGCTGCATGCGCGCAACCTAAAATGCTGACTAGTACACCCTGCCTCTAATAATAATCACTCCTGTCAGTGTCCGTGGATACTGAAATGTATGCAAAGCATACAAGAAAGTTTTGCGAACACCAAAATAAAAAGCAAACACAAAGGCACATAGCTGAATATTGAGTCCCCGTCCCTCGAACAAATGACGTTTAAAACCCCGTGCCCGTATTCCATTGTAGTGTTGATAGTTATACCAAGTGGAAGCGAAATGCAGCATGTTAGCGCACCGCTGCCATTTGCTAAGCCTAGCCCAATGGTTAGGGTTACCACCTGTCCCACATTGTGAGGGACAGTCCCCCTCTGGGCAGTTGTGTCCATACCAAAACCATTATAAATGTTAAATGTCCTGCGATTGTAGGACATAATTATGTCCCATATTTTATGTAATAGTTCCATACAATACTTATTTCTGTATGTAAAATACCTAAATGTTACAAGAAACAGAATAAGCAACTAAACAAAACAGAATAAGCAACTAAACTGCTACAACAATAAGCTATCATTTAGGCATAAAACTAAAGTAGTATCCTTTGTACTGATTGTGGGTATGTGTTGGCCTGTAAAATCTGATGTGTGTCCCGAAAATGTCCCATTTTGGTCATATGAAAAGGTGGCAACCCTACCAATGGTCAGAGCATTTGCTCAATATCTGTCCATTTGCAGACCAAGTCGTCCTTGTCTGGACGGCCCAAAGATGAATGGATATTACCTGGGTCTACCTACCATGTCATGAAAGATAAGTATTTGCGTGTACCTATGTGAGTGAAGTATAGCATGTGGAAGATCAAAAATGCTAGGGCTGTCCTCACAGCCATATTGGTACCAGAGATATGTAGTGTACACAATGTGTTCTGTTGACTGTGCCATGGGCCATCAACCAGAAAAGGGATGGATGGTGTGTGTGTGTAATATGGGTGTGGGGGGTGATGGGTAATGTAATAATTCGGCAAGGGGAGACTGGGCCGGATGCACAACAGGTGAACTGGAGGTGTACGAGGGAGCAGTGAGTGAATCAGAAAGAAAACCAAAGAACAAACATTCACATCCGCAATACAACCTGACAGACCATACTGTAGAACACAATCCCACAAACATATGAACATTAAAATGTGTGATACACATGTATAGAAATGTTACCAGCTCACACCCACATAATGGTCTGGCCTGAACTGAGCCATCCACCTGGATACATAACTGAATATCCATCATCCCCTCCACAGCACACCACCCCCCCCCCTTCATGAACATCCACCAAAACCACCCATACTCGGGCTGCTAGCTTGGCGCAGCCATATCTGCACATAGTGACTCCTACTCATATCTAGTAGGCAGTCTCACCCTAGGCAGTCTCAGGATTGCAAACTATGTATCCCTTGCATGTATAACCCTACCTCATTTTCGTAAATCAAAAAGAATCAAGGTCATTGGTCCCCACAATTTTTGGATATCCCTCATGGGATACGTATCTGTTCTAAACATTAGACTTGATGTCACGACACGATGTCCAGTCCCATAGACATCTGGACACAAGTTGTATGAGCAGTAGTTGTCCACAACCCTGCTCAGCCTACAGCCGGTCCTGCAGAACCTACGACCCGGGATTAAATACCTGACCGTGATGCATGTCTCCCCACATGCATTATCGGGAATATATACCTTTCACATTCGCATAGCAGCAGTCAGATATAGGGGTATTAAGGCGCTTTAAAGCAGACGTAAGTAGGGTTACCACCTGTCCAACTTTGCGAGAGACAGTCCCTTTTTGGGCAGTTGTGTCCTGACCAAAAATAATAATATGGCAAATGTCCTGAGATTGTAGGAAATAATTATATCCAATATTTCATGTAACAGTTGCATAAAATAGTTATTTCTGTATGTAAAATACCTAAATGTTACAAGAAACAGAATAAGCAACTAAACTGCTACAAGAATAAGCTTTCATTTAGGCAAAAAAGTAAAGTTCTATCCTTTGTACTGACCATGGGTATGTGTCGGCCTGTAAAATCTTATGTGTGTTCTGAAAATGCCCCACTTTGGCCATTTGAAAAGGTGGCAACCCTAGACATAAGCGGGTATGCAAGCGTGTATGTGCGACGGTTAAGTGGCGGTGATTCAACGGTATGGGAAATGTAAATACGCATGTAGGTGTATATGCATGTGAATGTTAAGACCAATATATATATATATATATATATATATATATATATATATATATATATATATAAAATTTTTTTTTTTATTTAATTTTATTTTATTTAACATTTGTTGACCGGGAAAGTCCGACTAGGTTCCACAGATCCTGTTTTCAGCAGAGTCCCGGGGAGAAATGCTCCAGAAGCATGTTTTTAGAACTGCTATCTATATATATATATATATATATATATATATATATATATATATATATATATATAGATCGATAGATATGAAGAATGAACATGGTCACAATATAGCAGTCATAACGAATGTGAAGAGAAACAGCAGCCGAACCCCCCGTAATATTTAGTGCTGTTATATCAGGTTGGCCACAGGTGAGCACACATCTGCATCCCCAACCACAGGTAGGACGCTAAAAGTGGAGCTAACTATGTCCCCGTGCTAAGTCTGACTTTTAACTAGGTGCAGGGCAGTCCTGGTCCCCATTCGGACAAGCCTAAACCCGGATAACCACATGAACACCCTGACAATCAAACACATGTATGTGCCAGGACTATAGGCTTTGGAGGTCTGAATATACTCGGAGTGAGTCAACATGCAGCACGGGTCCAGAACAGTAGGGAATGGTGCATGTGTAGTAGTGTGGTTTTCCCAACAGGGAAATGGATGCCTGCTGTGTAAGTGAAGTGTTGAGGTTTGTGTTCGGGT